>NC_041061.1:23037978-23204767 GCF_900634775.1 Gouania willdenowi | reverse complement strand
TTACGGTGATCGTTAACAAAAGGGAAGAGGTAAGGGCGCGGGAAAACAAGTCAAAGGCGGAAGTGCCACATTTGAAAACTGAACGTGGGGATTACACACATGAATTAAGGTTTCCACATACTGATTTGGAAACTCAACTTGTCAGGTATGAACTAATAAAATAAAATAAACTTAAGATGACAGATTTGTGTAATTTATAACAAAATATTTTACATGCACAGATAATTGACCCTGTTACATGAGTACAACTCAGGAGCAGCTGTAAATGCTTTTGGTTCTGCTCCTATTGTTCATGTATCTGAAAGTGGGGTTCGCTTTAAGATACAGTCTCTTGCTGGTGTTTACGCACAAAGTATTGGGAAAATCTAGCTCAGACAAGTGGTAGAAACTATGTCGATGTCCTGAAAGACATGATGTCACAGATAAATGTTTCTATTCAGGAACTTGTAACTGAGTCATCTGAACCAACTGACAGCACGAGAGGTGTACAACTAAGCTTGACAAACCAAACACAGTATGCCAGCCATTTCTGCACATGATTGAAACCCTCCAGAAGTGCAGCTTGTGGTAGTTGAGCACATAAAAAGAAAGGATTACCTGTAGCAACAGTTCTCATCTTTGCTTTTCTCACGAGCCTGATTAAGATACTTGGCACTCCAGTGAAGAACTTATCATGAGTAACACCACCATATCACAACTGTAATAGTTGTGAAAAGTCATTGACAGTCTCCCCCTCGGGGGGTTGGGTGCGGAGGTGTGGGTGGGTGCCTCTCGGCTTGGGATCTTGGGGGTGTCTGGGGGGCTGCTTGGCCATCGGGGGGCCTGGGGCTCCTTGGCCCCCGCTTTTTCTGCTGGCTTGGCTGCATCTTCAGGCTCCGTGTGGTGCCTGGGTTTGCAGTGGCGGTTTTTGCACATACACTGGTCTACAATGCACTGGCATGCCTCGTACTGGGCTTAACTTTAGACACGTTGATCCCAAATACCTGTTTGAGGTATTACCACTCACTCCTTCCCTCTGTCCACAGCCACCACCATTATACCAAAGCTTCACACTTATCACCAGACTGGCTTGATTACATAACTCAATAAACACAAGTGTTTCTTACCCTTCCTTAAAGGGATAGTTCGCCTATTTTAGACATGACGTTGTATGCAATCCTCACCATCACTATAGTGCATACACATTGTCTCACTCAGTGGTCACCTCCCTGGTCCGAGTTCTGGCCGTTTGAAGTTGGTCATGAAAGTAGTCCCGGTTAGTTTCCGGGGCCACATGACTGTGCGTTTTTAATAGAAAAAAAGATATGCGTTTGAAAGCTTGATTCATTTACATCACAAAACCGCCCACAAAAAAAATTCATACCTCCAGTTTTAATCGGCACTATTTTTCTCTTCCGTTTCCATCAATCCGCGCTGCCGTCTACGTCATCGGTGCGCCTAATCCCATCAGCTGTTGATAGCGCGACTCGCGGACAACATGTCTGACTCCGCCGATGGCAACCATCGGCTCAACCAGCCAGAGTTGCCATCGGCTACTCTGATCTCCTTGGTTAGTGTGTACTTAGCCTGCTTAAACAGGACCCAGTCCCCACTCGAGTAGGCTTCCTCCTTAGCCTGACGCAGCATCCTGAGTTGAGGTGTGAACCAGAGTTTGTTGTTGTTGTATGTGCAGAAAGTCTTGGTCTGCACACACATGTCCTCACAGAAGCTGATGTAAGATGTCACAGTGTCAGTCAGTTCATCTAGGTTGTCTGATGCAGCTTCAAAAACACTCCAATCAGTGCAGTCAAAGCAGTCCTGTAACACCTGCTTTGACTCCTCTGTCCACCTCCTAACAGTCCTTACTACAGGTTTAGCAGATTTAAACTTATGCCTGTAGGTCGGGATGAGGTGAATCAGACAGTGTTCAGAGAGTCCCAAAGCTGCACGGGGAACAGAGTGATATGAATCCCTTATTGCAGTGTAGCAGTGGTCCAGTGTGTTAGCACCCCTGGTGGGGCACTTTATATGTTGTCTGTATTTAGGGAGTTCGTGGATTAGATTTGCTCTGTTAAAATCCCCGAGAATGATAAGCAAAGAGTCGGGATGTTTTTTCTCCATGTCTGCTATCTGGTCGGTCAGGTGCTGTAACGCCTCTGTTACACAAGCCTGAGGTGGGATGTAAACACCGACCATAACAAACGAGGAGAACTCCCACGGAGAATAAAACGGTTTACAGTTTATGAAAAAACTCTCCAGATTAGGGCTGCATGTCTGCTTCAACACTGTGACATCTGTACACCAACCTTGGTTAATGTAAAAGCATATTCCGCCTCCCCTCGTCTTCCCAGAGAGCTCTTTTACGCGGTCCGCTCTGAGGAGTTGAAAGTCCGGTAGAGAGCTGTCGGGGATGAGTTCACTGAGCCAGGTTTCAGTAAAACACAGGGCGGCGGATCTGCAAAAGTCCGAGTTTCTGGTGTTTAGGAGCAGCAGTTCATCCATTTTATTTGCCAGACAGCGGACATTCGCCAGGTGAACGGATGGAAGCGCAGTGCGTAATCCCCGCTGCCTCAGTTTGACGAGCACGCCTGCTTGTTAACCCCATCTGCGTCTGCGGCATCTCCTGCAAATTCCATAGAGACCTGCTGCTCCTCTGGTGAGAATCTACGCATAACTTTCTGGATCAATGAGAACCGGTGAAAAAAGATCAGCAGAGGATTGTCTTACGTTTATAAGTTCTTCTCTGGTGAAAGAGACCAGAGAAGGGGAGCAAGAAACTACAAAAAAGAAGAAAAACGTAACAACAAGAGAGAGCGCAGTACCAAGGCAACCATCCTCGGCGCCATCTTGGTTGAACGTAATAATATAAAATAGTCACAGTACTTATGTATTTTTTGAAATATCATGTATTTTGGTAATAGGAAGTGGGAATTTTATGTTATGTTAACATTATGTTTGGGGTTGTAGTTAATCCCCCACTTCTGACCACTGTTGTATACATCACACTACTTACACACTGCTTACTGATGTCCACGCAACCCCATAGTCATTCTTATTCCACTCACACATAGTCTAGCACCAGGTGTTTCCATGCAGGCAGAATGTCTAGTTTGAGATAACATTACAAACACTGTTAGGTTGGAAATATCAACAGAGTGAATGAGCTTGTTTAGGTTTTTATCCCTCTCGACCTATGACCCCACCCCCAGGTCACGCATGCGCAATTCCAGTGTGTGAAAAGGCTTATTCCACTGGATGATTATAGTGGTCCCATGTTTGAATCTGCACGGTAAGAGGCAGCTGCTGTCATGAATAAAGTTGATGGTGGTCTCTGTAAGACGTGATAGAAAGAGATCATCAAAGTTCAGTTGATGAAACAGTCACAGATGGACTGAGAAACAGTAAAGTTCCAAACTACTAATGATATCTCATGAACTGTCACTAACAGGAGCAGCATGTGTGACACTGAGAAGATGCAGAGCTCTCCAAACATTTCAAACATATCTCCACTCTTCCTTTTCACATTACACTATGTGAGCTGTAATCTCAGTTATTGACACTAGAGGGAGCTTGCAGTCCCACCATGACTGACTTCATTTCCTGTAAAATACATGAAACAAAATGGGCACAGACAAACCAAACAGGCATCATTTTGATCATCAATTTATTCAATACTATAAAATATGTTAAAAAAAGAAAAAGCTGTTAAACCGTACCATTCATTCTGTAAACACTGTAAACCTGAAAATCACTAAAATGTTTCCAGCTGTTTTTGTCTTTCCTTTTATTCTTAGTTATTGTTGTTATCATATCATGCATTTTGTATCAATAATTTCACATGACATGTGGTGCACTTATTGTAAATGTTAATTTAAAAAAAAACTTTTCAAATTCCTCTCTGAACCTCCATGGAGGTTTTATCTTCCAGGAGCTTCTTCCTGCTGATGTTTTCTCAATTAAATCCACCATCATCTGGTTCTTAATTCTTCTTGGACTTTAGTTTTCTCTCTGTATGTCAAAGCAAAGCACATCTGTAATGATTCTGTCACGTTTGTCTAAAATTACCAAAATGACATGATACTGGTTCTCAGAAGCAATTCCTCAGCTTTCAGAAACTGGTGGAATTTCTGCGATAGAGTAATATTAGCAGAGTTACAGTCATTTAAATCAACGTGTTCCCAAAATGAGTTCAGAATCCCTGGGATATCTTCTTTTCCTACAGCAGACCAGACAATACTTTGCTGCCACCTGCTGTTCAGTCTTCAACTGATTCCATGTTTAAATTGAGTTTAATAATCCAACAGCTTGAAGATATTCAACTATCTATTTAATTTAATTTTACTCCAGCTGTCCAGATTGAGGAGATCCTTCATAGTGAAGCTTGTCTGACCATCAGATCCCAATAATAATAATAGGTTTTCCATTTCTCACTGTGGCTTGGATAGCAAAATAAGCTATTCCTTACTTTACCCTGTGTCCTTTTAGTCCAGTGAGTTCTATTGGTATAGGTTGGATTTTTATCATTTTTTATGTGGAATGAGTATACAGTTAGTTGAAAAGAATGGCATATTGACTGATACCATAACTTGGTGGAATAGTTGATTGCCAATGTAAAGATGAAAGTATTGACAAAAAAAGTGAGCAAAAGCCAATTTATTTTTTATTTTTGTTGTTGTAATAAATTAATGCAAAATCATGTAGAAATGTGGTTTAATAGTTATTTTTTCAGTTGATGTTGTCAGCACATGTGTTTTGTGTATCTGGATTGCATTTATTGACAACCTACCAAACTCACTGTGGTTTTAGGGGAAAAAAAGTTTTTCATATTTCTTCAATAAAAAATACAGGGTGCATACACTGAAATTTGCCCTTTTGTTCACTAACCCAACCAGTCAAACAAGATGGCTGCCACCTCTGAACCTGGTTCCACTGGAGATTTCTTCCTATAAAATAGGGGACGTTTTTTTCTTCCCGCTGTCCCTTAATGCTTGTTCATGTGGGTCTTGTTGGGTTCTTTTTCTTTCTATGAACTTTATATTTTGTTAAGCGCACTGAGATGACTTTGTAATTTGTGCTATATAAATAAAGTTTAGTTGAGTGTTGTGTTGTGAATTGGCGCTATATAAATAAAGATTGATTGATTAGTGAAGTTAAGCATTTGTAGTTTTAAACATATTGAAGGTGTTTTTTACTAACTTTTTGTGTGAGGTTCTTCTTCCCCTGCAGCATCCATTACACTTACATGCAAATGGACAATTAATCAACGTTGGCAATGATGTAATTTCCCCTGTGCTGAAGGCCTCAAAACCTGCCACTAACACCTACATTGAACAACACTAACCATAAACACATGCACTTGATAAGCACCCCTGCAGTAAGAAATGTTGAATGCTAATTTTTTTTTGTACAAATGTATGTGTCTTTTATCAGATTGTACCCTAACCACCGCTGCAGCCAAAGTCTCACTCTGAACTGAATTCAAAACTTGAGAGCCCTGGAGATGGAATATTGTGTCTTTCCTTGAGTTTTAACCTGTTTTGGCTGAAGGTTCTTTGTGTTTATAAAGTATTTACACTGGCTCCCAGTCAGCCTCAGAATAGTGTATAAATCTGTGAATGGGTTTGGTCCAGAATACATCAGTGACATGGTAGTCAGGTATGAACCCAGCAGGTCTCTCAGATCTATGGACACAGGTCAGATAGTGGAGCCCCGAGCTCACAGTAAACATGGTGATGCTGCTTTTAGTCGTTATGCTGCAAAGAAGTGGAACAAACTGCCAGCAGAGTTGAAGTCAGCATCCAATGTGAACATTTTTAAATCATACTGCGTATGATTGAGAGAGAGGTTTTTGGTCATGTTGTTGATGTCATGTGTTTGTTGATGATTTTACTGATGATTTTAATTGATTTTACTGGTGATTTTAATTGATTTTAATTGATTTTACTGGTGATTTTAATTGTTCGTATTGATTTTAAACAATTGAATGTTTTATCATGTAAAGCACATTGAGTTGCCTTGTGTATGAAATGAGTTATACAAATAAATTTGCCTTGAGAGGCACAGATGCCAGTTACTTAGTAATGCATTACTCTAATATGTCCACCATAACTAATGGACAGCGGAGCATGGAAGATGTTCTGGAGTCATTGACATTACACATTCAGTGGAAATCTGGTGTTTATCTTTGTGGTTTGTTCAGGACAGACATTATTGGACAACAAACATAGTGATGGTCATGTGAGTTATTTTATTTACATATTATTAGACACATTTTCAGGCATTTTATTTCTTACATTCAGGATAGTTTATACGAGTAAAACAGTCATTGAGAGCAGTGCTAAGGGTGTTACACCTTTTTCTAAGCTGTTGCAAGACAAACAGAAAGAAAGGCACAGCACAACTAAGAGCTGGACATGTAAAGCCTATTTTAATTATTATTATTTATTAATCAGTTCTTCCTACAGACACACAAACTGGTGTGACATAATAAAGTTTAAATGACAAAATATGACAGACAAATGTATTCTGCACTGAAATAAAAGTTGTTAGTTTGAACTTAAAGCTGCTGGCGACGATTCTTAGCATTTTAAAAACAGAACCTGTTTTTCATTCCAAAGTTGTTCTCGTCCTCTACTGATGCCAGTGTGACCCCAAACACACTAACAAAGCAATTCCCCTTACATTTCTGTTTTTTTCACGGATTGAAAGTTGTGCCAAAAATCTTGAGGAGTGACGTCATATCACACCAACAAACAAACCGGAACAAAAAATAACATCAAGCGAATCACAGTTTGGCTAAAAAACACAGATATCACAGTAAAAATTAAGTCAAAATGCTTCTTAAATATAAGAAATGTAACTTTAAACTTCAGTCTAACTTTGTATCGTAGAATATTATTGAAGATGCAGCAAAGTTGCTCTGTGTCAAGTTTAGGCCTATCCTTGATATAATCTGTCATTAAATCTTCCACTTTGTTTCCCTGAAGTCACAAGCATTATCTTTAGAAATGCAGAAAATCTATATAGGCACAATTGAAATGGAAACACCTGACTTTCGAAAAAACACTCAAAAATCGCTCAAAAGTTTTGACGCTTTCATGAGGAGGAATTTCAAACATTTAAATACTAAAATGTGTCACAAAAGTGCCACTTTTTCTGCAATTACATGTGACGTACTTGGTCACATGACCACTGCTCTCTGAGAAAACATGATGCGGTACGTGTGGACAGCAGAGGAGACCGGGGACAGTTTTAGCATTATACTTTAAAATGATACTGCAACATTAGACGTGAAACAACAAAGGAATACAGAGTGTTATAAAGAGGTTTGGAGAGTCTGACTTTCTGCAGCGAAGTCTCGCGGGATGAGATTTCACGGAGCTACGAGTCTCCAGCCCAAAACAACGTTTGAATGGAAACGCGTTCAAAGCACAATTATACTTTGTCGACATTTAGAAATATTGCTTTATTTTGCAAAAATCCTGTAATGGAAACACAGTTATATTTACATACTATACTATATACTAGAACATCTACTTATAGTATCAGTACTTAGTTTCCCTACAGCCTTGATGTAGTTGAGTAGAAAGTCCAGTATTTGTTGTTAAAGTTTCAACCTAAAGTATGACTACAGCACTTAAACATAATCTCCATTACAGGTCTTCAGGATCATTACTGTCCACAACTGTGTGAAGCTTTTTGAAGACCTTCCCATCTTGTGGGTTTTCTCCACTTCAGGGTGACTTTCTCTCTTCTTTCGACTTCAGTCTTTCTTCAAGCTGGAAAACAGTTTGTCTGAGATTGTTACACAATTCAAAATCATTTCACACACAACTTTAGGGTTCAAATGTTTCCTTTAGAGTTGAGTTAAGAACATTAGTTTGTTGCTCATCTCCTGAGGTCTGTCAGCCTTTTTCTGCCTCCTTCAGTCATTCAGAATGATTTCTGCTCTGTATTTTCTAACAACTTCAGACACAAAATCACTGAATGACTCTGGATGAACATGATTTAAACTTCTAGGTTTTTATGGAAAGATTTACGAGCTACTACTCAGACTCTAAAAGAACTTTATAATGATATTTGTCTAATCTTGCACTACCCCAAAACCAATCCCCCTAAAACACAAACAATGACAATGCATGTACAAAATGTGAGGAGAGTTTCCAGTTGTGAGTTACATGAAAATGTTAGCAAGAGCCAAAAAATCAGATCATAAAACACTGAGACTATAACACAGCTGAAAACCCCACACTTTTAAAGTGCCTTGAACTTGACACCTCTTCTGTTATTTCATTGGCTGGCCTAATACCTTTTTCTGCAGACTCATCTCCTTACTCAGCACTTCTAATGGTCTGTTCAGCCCCCTGCATTGGGCGATTTCTGAACTTTACACACGATCGAAACGATTGAAACGCTGAAGGTGGCTTTTTTAAACAATGGCCACGGTTACATGATGCTTTTTTTAATTCTGAATCATTTATTCTGAATTAAATAATACAGAATTAAAGTGTTCTGCTTCGTGTTTACATGGAAATAGTAATTCCGAATTGAGGTTTACATGGAAAACATGTTTAATCGCCTTCATTCAATTCTGCTTCAGGCCTGTGGTTTGGGAAGGCTTCTGATTGGACAGGGGGCGAACATAACGTATTCACGTCTACCGGAAAAAAAATAAAAACAAACCCCTTTCTTTTCGGCTACAACAGAGAAAGACCACTTAATAGCTACTATTTTCACTTTTATTTTGACTGTTTTGAAGCAGCAGCTTGACAATAACACACTGTTTTACTTTCGTCAGCTGAGCAGGAGAAGTGAGATAGAGTACCAGAGAATAGAGGCAGAAGACCATACTGTAGCCAATCAAAGCCAGGAGTTTGTGCAATGGCTGCTCTACCTCCACTCTACAGGATTTTGAGTAGAAGGAGAACTTTCAATGACCCGCACAACATTTGTGAAGCTATGTGGCCTGATGTAATGCTTCATGTTGCCCAATGAAGCTTGTGTCATTTTCTGATGTGTGTGTGTGTGCGTCTGTGTCTTTGTATGTCTGTGTAATATGTCCGTCCATCCACTCTTTTTATTATATCCATAACTTCTAAGTCTCTTAAATAATCTCGGCTCGAGTCCAACGCTTACTTCGGGCGGCCATCCTGGATTATGTGCTCGTCAGCACGTCTTCGTGACAGGATGAGCATGGCAGAACGACCAGTATTATTTAAAGCGGAACAAAACGTATACAAGATTGAGGAATTATTCAATTCGGAATTAAATCAGAAACAAACCAACCGCCTACTCCGAATTGGCCTTTTTAATTAGGAATTAGGTGTTTACAAGGCAATTAATAATCTTTTTAAGAGGATTACATTTTTATTCTGAATTAAAGGGGAATTAAAACTCTCATGTAAACGAAGCCATTGAAAAAAAATCATATACCCTTAGAACAATCTCTTTTTATAATTGATCATAAAATATAAACTAATTGTCCTATGGGGCATTTTGATTGACTTTAAATGTAAAAGACACATATAAATCATACTAATTGTCCGAAATAATTTTGAGTTATTTACAGATTCTGAAAGTGTGGTTTTTAAGCTTTCCATTGATGTCACACACATAGAAATCTATTAATATTTGAAGAAGTTATGGCTGTTTGAATGTTCTTCTTCAAAGATTAAACATTTATGTCACCTCTCGGAGCAGCCAGCTGAAGGGCTAAGGGGTTACTTTGCAGTACCCCACCCCCAGCAACATTTGTCAATAGCTGTTTTCAATTAATACCTTTGCCTTCAGTTTAGTTTTAAATTGAAACATGGCGTTGATTCAGAATCATAGTTTGATTACCTGTACGTAAACATTACCTGTGAAAAGTGATTCCACAGAATGTGGTTTGTATGTTGGTTCATTTAAACATCCACAAGATTGTAAGTCAAATTTGTAATAAGATAATAAAACCAGCATTTTCAAAATATTTAAGCATCCTGTGTACTAGCTATTGTACATGTGTGATATTTTTAATAAATAAAAAAGTTTGGAAGATTCAGTGAATAATTCTCCACCTCTTACCATACCCCTGTAGATGTACATGCACCAAGATGGCAGCACTTTCAGCATGTCCCTCCACAGCCAATGAGGCGTCTATTCATGGCTCCAGAGCCACATATTTCCAACCCTGACCTAGGGTCACCTTGTAGTTTGCCTTTATAGCAGGTGTATACATTTCAGATTGGTGTCATTAAGCTATAATGGTCACCTTTGCCAGCCCTCACATGAAGACATGATCTGTCTGATTCAAGCCTTGTGTTATTATAAAAAACCTTAAAATTGGTCTTTGAAAGTTTGGGATTCACCTTTTTGAGGAGGTCCTTTTTCACTGCTGGGTCATTGAGGTCCAAGGCAGAATTCCCAGAAGTTATCTTAAGCTGCAGTCTAGATGCTGCTATTCAGTAAAAAGAAAAAGCTTTAATTAGTGTTCGTAGTAATGCCATTAATTGTAATGCTGTAATTTAACAACATTTATATTGTTAAAATACAAACAAATCGGAATATATTGGCCTGCATCTAAAATGTCTATCATGATATATAGTTTTTATTGGATTTATTGAGTTTTTTAAAATCTTTTTATTATTATTATTATTATTATTATTATTTGTATTCAGTTGTAGAGCATTCTAAATTTAAAGGTTGACATCTCCATAATCCATTGGTTAATAATGAATGGGCCAGTTTTTTCTCATACCTGTTGCTGATTAATGTTTTCTGTTAGAGTAATATCACATGATCAAGTCTTTTCTAATAATCCTCACTACAAAATAAGTAATAACAGTGGGTACAATCAATATCATCCAATATGCAAGGTTACAATCAGTGTTAATTATGACAGCAAATGTTTTATTTAGTTTTATTTATAGTCTTTGGGCTAAAATGCAGCATAGTTTCAGTCAAAATGAAGTTATCAGGATTATTTTAGATATAGTTTTAGTCAATAAATGATATTAAGATTTTAGTCGAATAAATCTGTTACAGAAATAATAGACCTAAATATAAAGCTTAGGAGTTTATACATTTTTTCAAGTTTCAGTTGTCATTGATCAACCTGATTTAATGTTTTTAAATTCAATGACGTATTTGATGTGATCAATGCGTAAAACAATATAATCACATGAGTTCTGATTGAATTTCGTTCCATGTGATGAAATTATAGTTAAATTTTTATAAACTAACAAAAATATTGATACACTTTAATGTAGTTTTTTGTTCACATGTATTTATTTTAGTTAGCCATAGTCTAGTTTTTGACATTTGGGCGACCGGGGCTCAGGTAGTAGAGGGGTCGGCTTCTGAATGAGAGGTTGAAGGTTCGATTCCAGTCTCACAAAGTGTCCTTGGGCAAGAACTGAACCCTAAGTTGCTCCCAGTGGTCGACTAGTGCCTTGCATGGCAGCTCAGTCCTATTGGTGTGTGAATGGGTGAATTCCCTGATATTGTGAAGCGCTTTGAGACTACTCCAGAGTGGTGATAAAGCGCTATATTAATCAAGTCCATTTACCATTGTCATTTTAAAAAATGTAGTCGACAAAAACTATGATTAAAACTTTAGTTGTATCGTACAAGAAGTAAAAAGTTGTATCAGTTGTACACCTATCTTCTGTGTTTGTTTTGCAATTATTTATATCTAGTTTTATAAGTGGCACAATCTGTGTCGAGAAGGTTTTAGGTTCAAACCCTATTCGTTTTCTATTTTCTATGAGTTCCCATTTTGTCAGTGAACCTGGTTTTATTTAGTTTTCAGTTATTTTTTTGGTATTTAGTTGGTTGTCTGTGTGTGTGGTTCATGTGTGTGTGTTTCCACACACCCTGTTTTGTTAAGTAGAGCGTGTTTGTGTTTAGTCCCTTGTGTTTCCACTCAGGTGGGCCGTGTGTACTGATTGTCTTCCCTCACCATTTAAAGAAGTGTTTGCACTCGGCATGTTTACTGCATTGTGATTGGATTGTCATCAATATCAATTAGTCAGTTATTTAGGTAGCTTTGGTTTCTACTTTTCCTTATGTTTGCTTTGTAATTTGATTAGTTTCGGTTTTATAAATAAAAGGACTTCTGTTTAGACACCACTTCCTCTTTTATATCCACGTCTAGATTGTCCAACATCTTCCCAATAATAGTTCCTCCTTTTCACTAATAATGTTTTGGATTAGGGTAAAAAATGTTTGGCAGTATTTGCCTAATTTATAAAACACTTTCCCAGTTTCATTTCATGATTATCATTATCCCACTAACCATGAGGTATACTGTAGCAGACAAATGGCAGTTTTTCTTCACAGGATAAAAACTTCCATTTTCCCCCCTTGGTTGATGAGGTCACAGCACAGATAACTTTCATGGAGTTGAGCTTATTATGAACACTGTCCCAGTTGCTGAAGGTGAAGTTGCTTCCATCAGACCAGAAAAAGTTTGGAGCTCTGTGTAGCCCAATCCATCCCTTTAAGCCCCCTGTCTCACTGTTAATCTTTTCCACCACTTTGTTATTTGTCACAGTCACCAGGTCCACATAATTTTCTCGAAAGTATTGCTGTGCGACTGGCCAAGTTTTATACAAATTCACAAAAAAAACCTCGGGATCCAACTGTGACCCTGTTGAGACAATCATTAGGGTTTTAGAGAGGAGTATTCTTACACTATGATTATATTTTATAGAAATGAAGATTTGATTTTTCATATTCTCACCATTGTAACAAACAAAACGTGCCTTATCTGAACAAAGCACGTCATACCATACATTTATTACTAAAACACAAAACTCAGCAGCTGAATGAAAGTTAGGATGACCATGTCCCCAGTTCCTATAGTTAGCACCGACTCCTGAGAATCCATCTGACCATCTCCAGTCGATTGTGCTGTACAGACCCATCCAGACCTCTGAGCTCTGACCAGCTGATGTAATGGTGTCTAGAAGCTGGTCGTTCTGCTCTTTGTTTTCAATTGTGGCCAGGTCTGCATAAGTCTGCCTGCAGTAGGTCTGAGATCCAGTCCAAGTCTTTTGATCAGCAACATAGTGGTACTGTAGGCATGTGGAGTAAGACCACCCTGTGGAGAAACAAACACTTTAATGAATGTGGAAGCACAATGTACATGCAGGGGTTTGAAGAAGTCTGACTTAATGTATGACAACAAAGGACCAAAGTTACTTTAAAGAGTAACTAAACTCCAAAACCAAGTGTCCATGTATAAGTTAGTGTTGTTGATTGATTCTTGTCAATTGGAAGTCCAAAAA
The DNA here is from genome assembly GCF_900634775.1 of Gouania willdenowi. Classification (NCBI taxonomy): domain Eukaryota; kingdom Metazoa; phylum Chordata; class Actinopteri; order Blenniiformes; family Gobiesocidae; genus Gouania; species Gouania willdenowi. The sequence continues at coordinate 23,191,520 of NC_041061.1, read as the reverse complement.
TCACCAAACACACCACATCACTTGACCACTAAAACACAAACACAAGATTCAGTCAGACGTATATTGATCATCTAAACCTTTAAAGATCCAGTATTTTGCTATTTTTCACCCATCTCCATTTGTTCTAAACACCCAAACATAGAATTTGAGGTTTATTTTCAAAAACTTAGCTATTTTCTGGAATTTTAGCCTTCTGAAAAGTCACTTTCAGAGCGCTCCCAAAAACAAGCTGCCTATGCATGAGTTGACTTAAACACACGCACACTACTTGAGCATGTGTTTATCACAGTAGCAGCAGCAGTTAATCATTAACAGTCTTCCTTCTCCTCCTCACCTCACAGGAATTGTTAATTCAATACGATAGGCTATTATTTTGTCCAACCGCTGCGTCGCATTGGGTCACAAACATGTCAGATCAAGGGCAGAGCTATGGGGGGGCTGGGAGGGCGGCACACCCCCGGCCCGGCCCCGGGGGAGCCCGAATAGGAGGTAGGACATAAAGGAGCCGGGCCTCTTCCACGGCTCAGGGGAGCTGGAGAAGGCGGGCCCTCCATGACTTGTGCCCAGAGGCACCCAGAGTATGAGCTGTCTAACATCATCCATCATGCAGATTTATACAGGTGTTATATAGACCTGCTTTGTGTGACGTATGCATACTAAATTAGGTGCATGCGTGCGCAGTGCAAAACAACCAGAGGACTGCTGAGGCGATGGTGCACAGGAGCGGATAGTGCTATCTCAGTCTAGATCCAGTAAAAAGTTACCATAAAAAGCTTTAATTGGGCTGATATGCAGATGTGGGACAGTGAGGAGGAGACTTAATGTAGAGATGGAAACTCATTCGTTGAAAACTGATACAGAATACACAGAAATACACGGAAACCTTCGTTAACGGGAGTACAGCAGCCATCCTACCTGCCCGTTCATGACAGTTATAAACATCTAGAGACATTATGCCTTTAGTTTTTTCTTTCGTTCATACAATGGGTTTTTCTATCAGATATGTATAAATATCTGGCAATTGAACATCGGGCCAGGAGCGCACATCTGATGACCACAAGTTTTCAGGAATGCTGCATGGGTCCCACAATCGTTCACCTGTACTTAAAGTGAGTTTCCTTAAAAAGGTGGCCGCATCCTCAGCTTCCTACATACTACACACTATGTATGAGCCTTAACAGCGGTTCATTCATTGCCATTTTTCAAGCGTCATATATGTAACAACATGGTTTCTGCACAGTGTATGCGCGCGCACGTCAGTCACGTGTCCCGCTCATTCTTCAAGTTAAAACATATTAAAAAGCAGTTGAGGAGCACAGTGGGACAGGAGAGACTGAGTGGACTTGCCATGATGTCCATACAGGATGAGAGAGTAAAGAAAATGGACATACAGAGCATCGTGCATGAGTTAATGGAGTGTAAGGCTCATCGTATGCCCTTCAAATAGAGGTGAGTACTAACCTGCGCACGCATGTCTGTCATTTTGAAAAAAAAGGTATTAATCTTTCCTTTAATTTTTAAGGTTCGGGTTAGGCTTAGAATTAGGGTTTATCTTGTGGGAAATATTAAAATAGCAAAATACTGACCCAGCTTCTTCCCAGTTGGTGTGTACGTCTTTGGGGCAGTGGTCAGTAGGAAAATAAGGAAAGTAACAGACTGCATACCTGGGGTGATGGGATCTTTTTTAGTGATTATGGGATAACAATGAATTGGTTCCTTGGTCTCTCTCTGGTAGTTCTGTACTTATTATATTTGTATTAAAATAATTATGTACAATATATCTTTAAACCTTAATTGTCACAAAGGAGGGATTGAAATGGTTAATTCCAGAACTATTATCTCTCCCAGGCCTGATCATCTCTTAGTCAGAGTTCCCTAAACAGTCCATATTGACTTCACATCCTCATCTAAAACCACCATAACACCACTTCATAATTATTAAAAAAGAAGCACTCAGGACCTTAATTGCTAAAGGTTCGCATATGTAAAAATGTGCTAATTTAACTACAGACAAAAACACATGTTAAAGTGGATCACTGCGTCTTTGTTGGAACGTTCAAAATATTGGATTAATTTATCCCCCAAAATGGATCGGAGTATATCTGATACCAAATCCAGCCCTTATAAGGTGGCTTACATTACCATCTAACACCATACAGACTGATTTCAGATTTGTGACCTCATGTTAATCAGCAAACATTTCTCTTTAACTTAATAGAAAAACATTGTGTGATAGACATAGGACATTTTGTGCAAGGTTGCAGAAAGAATCAGAGATTAGAAAACATTTTATCTGGTAATGTCTCGATTATATTAATCAATTCATGCAGTTAAACACTATCATTCATTGTTAAAACAACATGTGATGCTCGAAATTACAGGCACATTACAAGCATTTAAGAATAGCAAATACCTACAAATATTTAGGAGCTTTAAACCATAATCATTATTTTTTAATGGTACTATTACAACCTGCTCCTTTTTTAATATTCAACATTTATGAGATTTCAGAATATTAACTTTTATTTTCAAACTTTAACAGCAAGATAGCTCCAACTTGTTGCCAAACCCACAGGTCCAGTAGAACAAACTTGTTTACAATAGTTTTTTTCAAAAGCTGTCATTCAGTCTGTAAACCTTTTAAATAGTTATAGTCAGTTATAATAACTGCTTATTGTTTTTGCCACTTTTAGGTCTTCATATCATAACTTTCTGAACCAAATAATTGACTACTAACCTGAAAGACACATGAGAGCCAGTAAGATCCTCGCCATCCTGATCTGCTCAGTGGATTGTTTCACTCTAGATTGTGTTTATATTAGGGCACAATTTAAACAAATTCACTACTTGTTTTTTCTTGTTGCCCAAGGTCACCTTTAAACAAGGACGAGCAAAGATTTGTTTATCATGACCTTAATCAAATGAAATGCTAATTCCTCTGTGGTTCACCCTGTGGAAAAGATATTAGTCATTATGTAATTTTCTTCTTGACTAAAAAGTGTCGACCAATAATCTGATCAGACCTTTTTCAGTGCCTCATTTTATCCTCTCTACTGTTGTTGTCAGCAAAGGATTAGTTATTTGAAGGATGTTTATTCAGCTGTTCTGTGTGTGCAGTAAGACATACTGATTCCATAGACAGGATACCAGATGTATGCCATAATTACGTTAGTTTACATTATCTGCCGGAGCTAGACAGGCTTGTATTCTGGTTCAAGTACCAATTTGATTGATAAACCGTTTCCTCTGTCATATTGTCCAGAGTAAACTGATTCCCTGTAGGGTAATGAGCAATTTTTGGAGTTATGTCTTTGTTGGAGATATACGGTTCGTTTTCCCTGACCAGGCAGAGTATGCAGTGATCTCACAGGTCTCATTTTTTGTTACTTGTTCAGGACTCTGATTGTATTAATAAACTGCCTATTATTTACATATCAGTTGTCCCAAAGACTACTTTCACATCCCCTTTTTGTCATCGTCATCCACACCACAAGATGCAACACCTTTAACTACAGTAGTTAGCTTTAAAAATAACTGTTCTCTGTCTTTGTCATGTTTAGATCTTTTCAGATCAGAACTTTCTTCCAAAAGAGATCCAGATAATTGACTACTAACCGGAAACACACATGAGGGTGAGTAAGATCATTTTCATCCTTATATGTTCAGTGGATTGTTTCACTCTAGATTGTGTAAACATTAGGAAGTGATTTAAACAAATTTGCTACTTGCTTTTTCTTGTTGCCCAAGGTCACCTTGAAAACAAGGATAAGCAAAGATTTGTTTATAATGACCTTAATCAAATAATCCATTTAACTAAGATTTACATGCTGTTCTGAGAAGTAAAAGCAGCGACTCCTAAAACTAGTACTTTATATACATAATAAGGTATAATATATACTTATATTGATATATGAAATATTGTAGTTTTCTATATCACCAAAATAGAAAACTCCCATAAATCTTGAATCTCTAATTCCTAAATTATAAAACAGCCTAAATAAAAACTTAAATGTGTATATGAAGCACATGTGTTTATTTAATATACTTACAGTTTATATACAAGTCAACACGTTGCATATTTACTGTTAATTTCACGTTGCTTGTCTTTAAGTTTGACATTTACATGTTATTTTCATTACATATTTTATTTTAATGTGTCATGCTCACTCATAGGGTTCTCTGGTATTCACTAATGACTTATTAGACACATTTGTTGCACACTTTACATTCTTTAACACTTTTTGAATGGAGTGTATATTTATGGTGCTTGTGATTGGCTGATTTTTTTCATACTGACTTACGTGGTTCCTTCCGCTGTGGGAGACGCTAAAATCTCAGTTATTAATCTAACAGAACGTGTAACTGTCCTATCCTGCTGCTCTTTAGGAAGGTACTGTAAGCTCTCTGTCCCATTTCACAACGTATTTACACGAGTTATTTGTTTTTTTTGGCCGGAACATCTTTATTCATTCATCTCTTTTCTGAGTTGTTTCCAGGTTTGTTGCCACTGTCGGCACTATTATCATGAGAACTGTCACTCAGGTCGTTTCAGGTGGCAGTTCTCGCGAGGCTAGTGACGGCGTTCAGTTTAGTAAGGCATCTTTTAATTATTATTACATTAAAATACGGGATTTTACGGGAAAATATTAATACGGGAAGATATTGGGAAAGAAGGGTAAAATATGGGAATTTCCCGGCCGAAACGGGATACTTGACAGGTTTGCTCTGGCTACGGTTTTAGTTTGAACCGCAGAGCGGAAGGAAGATAGGATATAATCACCGGTAAAAAGCCCAGTAAAACCCTGAAATACAATCACCAGGAATAAATATTTGCTCCCTGGTAAAGATTGTAGCTCTAACAACTGGTAAAATGATAAACTGGTGATATACAGCCTATACATGCAGTACGGGGACGCATTTACTTCGTCTCCGGTCCTAGTGCCAGCCAGTAAAGCCTGTTCCATTTACCGTGTTTACCGAGGTCCGTGTGTGTTTAATAAGTCCGTGTGAAAGTCTGCATGTTTACGCTTCCGTCCATCCACTCTTTTTATTATATCCATGTCTTTTAAGGCTCTTATTAAATATTCTAGGCTGGAGTCCAGGCCACCGCCATCTTGGATTATGTCATCAATATCTCCACAAGTCGCACAAGCGCAGAACGACCCGAATTAACGTAATCTTTCACTACAAAAACTGTTGATTGATTTGTCATATGACTGCTCCAGGGTTTGAGTTTGTTTTATTTAGTTTCACATCTACCTGGGCTGCAGCTCTGTTTTTTACACTGATGACAACTTGTTTGTAGTTTTATTTCAGCAAGTTTCACTTTTACAGTTACAGTTGGGGACCTTTGTAACTGAATACCCTTGTTACAGTACAGCAACCAAATTAAACTGTATCAACTCAGTGAATTAATCAAAGTGGGCTGTGTAAAGGCTTTTTCAAATGAAAACATTATCCTGTGAAATCTGTAAACTGCTGACCTGCACAACTCAAAGAATCAAAATTGAGAATTGTTTAGAACAGGAATCAAAACTGAGAGTCGGAATCAGAATCAGAATCGTCAAAATCTAAACAATGCCCAACCCTACTCATCATGTAATTTTCTTCTTAACTAAAATGCTACACCAATAATCTGATCAGACCCTTTTGAGTCCCTCATTTTCTTTCTACTGTTGGTGTTAGCAAATAATTATGTGATCCAGTGAAAACCTTCTTTATTTACTGTAAGAATGGCCTATTGGGTAGGCTCAAAAAGTAGTCCAAGGTTCCCAAAAATGCAGTCAAAGTGTATTTATTTACAGTGGTAAAAGTGCAGCAGTATTTACCTCTTATATAGTACTGAGGGGGAGGTACCAAAGCACATGATCTGAGGGGAAATCAATTAACTCATCTCAGACAAATTAATGACCAAAAATGCATTTAACATTTACCAAACAATTGTATATTAACTTTAGCAATGTTAAGAGGTGAGCAAATTTTGACATATACTTGAAAAATAGTTAATTGTATTTGCTAAGAAACACCCCTCCAACTCTATTACATGTGGTACCTTCCAAGAGGCACACCACTATATAAACCAACCAACGGCTTCTGTTCTGTTTGCCACTTCCTGGTTTAACAAGCAAAGCACATGGAGCAATGGGTGAGAAACACTTATACTACTAATAATGCATTAGTTTTTACATTAAAACCTTACAAACAGTTTAGAAGGCACGGGGTAGCCCCGTGACATTTAGCTCCTGAGTTGAATGTACTGTAACCCTTTTTTCACTCCAGTCCTTCTGGCGTTGAGTAAAAACGGGATACGATAGTCTTAACCCCAGTTTTCTCTTTATTTCCTCCACTTGGGAACATACCAACACGGCAATACAGCTCAGCATAAAAGTCACTCTCTACTTCACCTCACGGTCCGGATTCTGAGTTACTCTTAAACATGTCCCCCTGAAACTGGGGTAAGTAAGAACCATAGTCTACAGCACGCATTAAATAGTGCACTCATAAATAGTGCACAATTGAACATAATAATATAAAATAGTCACAGTACTTATGTATTTTTTGAAATATCATGTATTTTGGTAATAGGAAGTGGGAATTTTATGTTATGTTAACATTATGTTTGGGGTTGTAGTTAATCCCCCACTTCTGACCACTGTTGTATACATCACACTACTTACACACTGCTTACTGATGTCCACGCAACCCCATAGTCATTCTTATTCCACTCACACATAGTCTAGCACCAGGTGTTTCCATGCAGGCAGAATGTCTAGTTTGAGATAACATTACAAACACTGTTAGGTTGGAAATATCAACAGAGTGAATGAGCTTGTTTAGGTTTTTATCCCTCTCGACCTATGACCCCACCCCCAGGTCACGCATGCGCAATTCCAGTGTGTGAAAAGGCTTATTCCACTGGATGATTATAGTGGTCCCATGTTTGAATCTGCACGGTAAGAGGCAGCTGCTGTCATGAATAAAGTTGATGGTGGTCTCTGTAAGACGTGATAGAAAGAGATCATCAAAATTCAGTTGATGAAACAGTCACAGATGGACTGAGAAACAGTAAAGTTACAAACTACTAATGATATCTCATGAACTGTCACTAACAGGAGCAGCATGTGTGACACTGAGAAGATGCAGAGCTCTCCAAACATTTCAAACATATCTCCACTCTTCCTTTTCACATTACACTATGTGAGCTGTAATCTCAGTTATTGACACTAGAGGGAGCTGCAGTCCCACCATGACTGACTTCATTTCCTGTAAAATACATGAAACAAAATGGGCACAGACAAAACCAAACAGACATCATTTTGATCATCAATTTATTCAATACTATAAAATATGTTAAAAAAAGAAAAAGCTGTTAAACCGTACCATTCATTCTGTAAACACTGTAAACCTGAAAACCACTAAAATGTTTCCCAGCTATTTTTGTCTTTCCTTTTATTCTTAGTTATTGTCTGTTATCATATCATGCATTTTGTATCAATAATTTCACATGACATGTGGTGCACTTTATTGTAAATGTTAATTTAAAAAAAAACTTTTCAAATTCCTCTCTGAACCTCCATGGAGGTTTTATCTTCCAGGAGCTTCTTCCTGTTGATGTTTCTCAATTAAATCCACCATCATCTGGTTTCTTAATTCTTCTTGGACTTTAGTCTTCTCTCTGTATGTCAAAGCAAAGCACATCTGTAATGATTCTGTCACGTTTGTCTAAAATTACCAAAATGACATGATACTGGTTCTCAGAAGCAATTCCTCAGCTTTCAGAAACTGGTGGAATTTCTGCGATAGAGTAAATATTAGCAGAGTTACAGTCATTTAAATCAACGTGTTCCCCAAAATGAGTTCAGAATCCCTGGGATATCTTCTTTTCCTACAGCAGACCAGACAATACTTTGCTGCCACCTGCTGTTCAGTCTTCAACTGATTCCATGTTTAAATTGAGTTTAATAATCCAACAGCTTGAAGATATTCAACTATCTATTCAATTTAATTTTAGTCCAGCTGTCCAGATTGAGGAGATCCTTCATAGTGAAGCTTGTCTGACCATCAGATCCCAATAATAATAATAGGTTTTCCATTTCTCACTGTGGCTTGGATAGCAAAATAAGCTATTCCTCACTTTACCCTGTGTCCTTTTAGTCCAGTGAGTTCTATTGGTATAGGTTGGATTTTTATAATTTTTTATGTGGAATGAGTATACAGTTAGTTGAAAAGAATGGCATATTGACTGATGCCATAACTTGGTGGAATAGTTGATTGCCAATGTAAAGATGAAAGTATTGACAAAAAAAGTGACCAAAAGCCAATTCTTTTTTAATTTTTGTTGTAATAAATTAATGCAAAATCATGTAGAAATGTGGTTTAATAGTTATTTTTTCAGTTGATGTTGTCAGCACATGTTTTGTGTTTCTGGATTGCATTTATTGACAACCTACCAAACTCACTGTGGTTTTAGGGGGAAAAAAGAAGTTTTTCATATTTCTTCAATAAAAAATACAGGGTGCATACACTGAAATTTGCCCTTTTGTTCACTAACCCAAACAGTCGAACAAGATGGCTGCCACCTCTGAACCTGGTTCCACTGGAGATTTCTTCCTATAAAATAGGGGACGTTTTTTTCTTCCCGCTGTCCCTTAATGCTTGTTCATGTGGGTCTTGTTGGGTTCTTTTTCTTTCTATGAACTTTATATTTTGTTAAGCGCACTGAGATGACTTTGTAATTTGCGCTATATAAATAAAGTTTAGTTGAGTGTTGTGTTGTGAATTGGCGCTATATAAATAAAGATTGATTGATTAGTGAAGTTAAGCATTTGTAGTTTTAAACATATTGAATTTGTTTTTTACTAACTTTTTGTGTGAGGTTCTTCTTCCCCTGCAGCATCCGTTACACTTACATGCAAATGGACAATTAATAAAAGTTGGCAATGATGTAATTTCCCCTGTGCTGAAGGCCTCAAAACCTGCCACTAACAACTACATTGAACAACACTAACCATAAACACATGCACTTGATAAGCACCCCTGCAGTAAGAAATGTTGAATGCTAATTTTTTTTTGTACAAATGTATGTGTCTTTTATCAGATTGTACCCAAACCACCGCTGCAGCCAAAGTCTCACTCTGAACTGAATTCAAAACTTGAGAGCCCTGGAGATGGAATATTGTGTCTTTCCTTGAGTTTTAACCTGTTTTGGCTGAAGGTTCTTTGTGTTTATAAAGTATTTACACTGGCTCCCAGTCAGCCTCAGAATAGTGTATAAATCTGTGAATGGGTTTGGTCCAGAATACATCAGTGACATGGTAGTCAGGTATGAACCCAGCAGGTCTCTCAGATCTATGGACACAGGTCAGATAGTGGAGCCCCGAGCTCACAGTAAACATGGTGATGCTGCTTTTAGTCGTTATGCTGTAAGAAGTTTTACAAACTGCCAGCAGAGTTGAAGTCAGCATCCAATGTGAACATTTTTAAATCATACTGCGTATGATTGAGAGAGAGATTTTTGGTCATGTTGTTGATGTCATGTGTTTGTTGATGATTTTACTGATGATTTTAATTGATTTTACTGGTGATTTTAATTGATTTTACTGGTGATTTTAATTGATTTTACTGGTGATTTTAATTGATTTTAATTGATTTTACTGGTGATTTTAATTGTTCGTATTGATTTTAAACAATTGAATGTTTTATCATGTAAAGCACATTGAGTTGCCTTGTGTATGAAATGAGCTATACAAATAAATTTGCCTTGAGAGGCACAGATGCCAGTTACTTAGTAATGCATTAATCTAATATGTCCACCATAACTAATGGACAGCGGAGCATGGAAGATGTTCTGGAGTCATTGACATTACACATTCAGTGGAAATCTGGTGTTTATCTTTGTGGTTTGTTCAGGACAGACGTTATTGGACAACAAACATAGTGATGGTCATGTGAGTTATTTTATTTACACATTATTAGACACATTTTCAGGCATTTTATTTCTTACATTCAGGATAGTTTATACGAGTAAAACAGTCATTGAGAGCAGTGCTAAGGGTGTTATACCTTTTTCTAAGCTGTTGCAAGACAAACAGAAAGAAAGGCACAGCACAACTAAGAGCTGGACATTGTAAAGCCTATTTTAATTATTATTATTTATTAATCAGGTCTTCCTACAGACACACAAACTGGTGTGACATAATAAAGTTTAAATGACAAAATATGACAGACAAATGTATTCTGCACTGAAATAAAAGTTGTTAGTTTGAACTTAAAGCTGCTGGTGACGATTCTTAGCATTTTAAAAATTGAACCTGTTTTTCATTCCAAAGTTGTTCTCGTCCTCTACTGATGCCAGTGTGACCCCAAACACACTAACAAAGCAATTCCCCTTACATTTCTGTTTTTTTTCACGGATTGAAAGTTGTGCCAAAATCTTGAGGAGTGACGTCATATCACACCATAAACAAACCGGAACAAAAATAACATCAAGCGAATCACAGTTTGGCTAAAAAACACAAGATATCACAGTAAAAATTAAGTCAAAACGCTTCTTAAATATAAGAAATGTAACTTTAAACTTCAGTCTAACTTTGTATCGTAGAATATTATTGAAGATGCAGCAAAGTTGCTCTGTGTCAAGTTTAGGCTATCCTTGATATAATCTGTCATTAAATCTTTCCACTTTGTTTCCCTGAAGTCACAAGCATTATCTTTGGAAATGCAGAAAATCTAAATAGCACAATTGAAATGGAAACACCTGACTTTCGAAAAAAACACTCAAAAATCGCTCAAAAGTTTTGACGCTTTCATGAGGAGGAATTTCAAACATTTAAATATTAAAATGTGTCACAAAAGTGCCACTTTTTCTGCAATTACATGTGACGTACTTGGTCACGTGACCACTGCTCTCTGAGAAAACATGATGCGGTACGTGTGGACAGCAGAGGAGACTGGGACAGTTTTTAGCATTATACTTTAAAATGATTACTGCAACATTAGACGTGAAACAACAAAGAAATACAGAGTGTTATAAAGAGGTTTGGAGAGTCTGACTTTCTGCAGCGAAGTCTCGCGGGATGAGATTTCACGTGAGCTACGAGGCTCCAGCCCAAAACAACGTTGAATGGAAACGCGTTCAAAGCACAATTATACTTTGTCGACATTTAGAAATATTGCTTTTATTTTGCGAAAATCTGAAATGGAAACACAGTTATATTTACATACTATATACTATATACTAGAACATCTACTTATAGTATCAGTACTTAGTTTCCCTACAGCCTTGATGTAGTTGAGTAGAAAGTATTTGTTGTTAAAGTTTCAACCTAATGTATGACTACAGCACTTAAACATAATCTCCATTACAGTCTTCAGGATCATTACTGTCCACAACTGTATGAAGCTTTTTGAAGACCTTCCCATCTTGTGGGTTTCTCCACTTCAGGGTGACTTTTCTCTCGACTTTCGACTTCAGTCTTTCTTCAAGCTGGAAAACAGTTTGTCTGAGATTGTTACACAATTCAAAATCATTTCACACACAACTTTAGGGTTCAAATGTTTTCCTTTAGAGTTGAGTTAAGAACATTAGTTTGTTGCTCATTTCCTGAGGTCTGTCAGCCTTTTTCTGCCTCCTTCAGTCATTCAGAATGATTTCTGCTCTGTATTTTCTGACAACTTTAGACACAAAATCACTGAATGACTCTGGATGAACATGATTTAAACTTCTAGGTTTTTATGGAAAGATTTACGAGCTACTACTCAGACTCTAAAAGAACTTTATAATGATATTTGTCTAATCTTGCACTACCCCAAAACCAATCCCCCTAAAACACAAAGCAATGACAATGCATAGTACAAAATGTGAGGAGAGTTTTCCAGTTGTGAGTTACATGAAAATATTAGCAAGAGCCAAAAGATCAGATCATAAAACACTGAGACTATAACACAGCTGAAAACCCCACACTTTTAAAGTGCCTTGAACTTGACACCTCTTCTGTTATTTCATTGGCTGGCCTAATACCTTTTTCTGCAGACTCATCTCCTTACTCAGCACTTCTAATGGTCTGTTCAGCCCCCTGCATTGGGCGATTTCTGAACTTTACACACGATCGAAACGATTGAAACGCTGAAGGTGGCTTTTTTAAACAATGGCCACGGTTACATGATGCTTTTTTTAAATTCTGAATCATTTATTCTGAATTAAATAATACAGAATTAAAGTGTTCTGCTTCGTGTTTACATGGAAGTAGTAATTCCAAATTGAGGTTTACATGGAAAACATGTTTAATCGCCTTCATTCAATTCTGCTTCAGGCCTGTGGTTTGGGAAGGCTTCTGATTGGACAGGGGGCGAACATAACGTATTCACGTCTACCGGAAAAAAATAAAAACAAACCCTTTCTTTTCGGCTACAACAGAGAAAGACCACTTAATAGCTACTATTTTCACTTTTATTTTGACTGTTTTGAAGCAACAGCTTGACAATAACACACTGTTTTACTTTCGTCAGCTGAGCAGGAGAAGTAAGATAGAGTACCAGAGAATAGAGGCAGAAGACCATACTGTAGCCAATCAAAGCCAGGAGTTTGTGCAATGGCTGCTCTACCTCCACTCTACAGGATTTTGAGTAGAAGGAGAACTTTCAATGACCCGCACGACATTTGTGAAGCTATGTGGCCTGATGTAATGCTTCATGTTGCCCAATGAAGCTTGTCATTTTCTGATGTGTGTGTGTGTGCGTGTGTGTGTGCGTCTGTGTCTTTGTATGTCTGTGTGTGTGTAATATGTCCATCCATCCACTCTTTTCATTATATCCATAACTTCTAAGGTTCCTAAATAATCTTGGATCGAGTCCAACGCTTACTTCGGGCGGCCATCCTGGATTATGTGCTCGTCAGCACATCATCGTGACAGGATGAGCATGGCAGAACGACCAGTATTATTTAAAGCGGAACAAAACGTATACAAGATCGAGGAATTATTCAATTCTGAATTAAAATCAGAACAAACCAACCGCCTACTTCGGATTGGCCTTTTTAATTAGGAATTAGGTGTTTACAAGGGAATTAATAATCCTTTTAAAGAGGATTACATTTTTATTCTGAATTAAAGGGGAATTAAAACTCTCATGTAAACGTAGCCATTGAAAAAAAATCATATACCCTTAGAACAATCTCTTTCTAAAATTGATAGTAAAATATAAACTAATTGTCCTATGGGGCATTTTGAATGACTTTAAATGTAAAAGACACATATAAATCATACTAATTGTCAGAAATAATTTTGAGTTATTTACAGATTCTGAAAGTGTGGTTTCTAAGCTTTCCATTGATGTCACACACATAGAAATCTATTAATATTTGAAGAAGTTATGGCTGTTTGAATGTTCTTCTTCAAAGATGAAACATTTTTGTCACCTCTCGGAGCAGCCAGCTGAAGGGCTAAGGGGTTACTTTGCAGTACCCCACCCCCAGCAACATTTATCAATAGCTGTTTTCAATTAATACCTTTGCCTTCAGTTTAGTTTTAAATTGAAACATGGCGTTGATTCAGAATCATAGTTTGATTACCTGTACGTAAACATTACCTGTGAAAAGTGATTCCACAGAATGTGGTTTGTATGTTGGTTCATTTAAACATCCACAAGATTGTAAGTCAAATTTGTAATAAGATAATAAAACCACCATTTTCAAAATATTTAAGCATCCTGTGTACTAGCTATTGTACATGTGTGATATTTTTAATAAATAAAAAAAGTTTGGAAGATTCAGTGAATAATTCTCCACCTCTTACCAATACCCCTGTAGATGTACATGCACCAAGATGGCAGCACTTTCAGCATGTCCCTCCACAGCCAATGAGGCGTCTATTCATGGCTCCAGAGCCACATATTTCCAACCCTGACCTAGGGTCACCTTGTAGTTTGCCTTTATAGCAGGTGTATACGTTTCAGATTGGTGTCATTAAGCTATAATGGTCACCTTTGCCAGCCCTCACATGAAGACATGATCTGTCTGATTCAAGCCTTGTGTTATTATAAAAAACCATAAAATTGGCCTTTGAAAGTTTGGGATTCACCTTTTTGAGGAGGTCCTTTTTCACTGCTGGGTCATTGAGGTCCAAGGCAGAATTCCCAGAAGTTATCTTAAGCTGCAGTCTATATGCTGCTCATCAGAAAAAAGAAAAAGCTTTAATTAGTGTTCGTAGTAATGCCATTAATTGTAATGCTGTATTTTAACAACATTTATTTTGAAAATACAAACAAAAAGGAAAATATTGGCCTGCATCTAAAATGTCTAACATGATCTATAGTTTTTATTAGATTTATTGAGTTTTTTTAAAATCTTTTTATTGTTATTATTATTATTTGTATTCAGTTGTAGAGCATTCTAAATTTAAAGGTTGACATCTCCATAATCCATTGGTTAATAATGAATGGGCCAGTTTTTTCTCATACCTGTTGCTGATTAATGTTTTCTGTTAGAGTAATATCACATGATCAAGTCTTTTCTAATAATCCTCACTACAAAATAAGTAATAACAGTGGGTACAATCAATATCATCCAATATGCAAGGTTACAATCAGTGTTAATTATGACAGCAAATGTTTTATTTAGTTTTATTTATAGTCTTTGGGCTAAAATGCAGCATAGTTTCAGTCAAAATGAAGTTATCAGGATTATTTTAGATATAGTTTTAGTCAATAAATGATATTAAGATTTTAGTCGACTAAATCTGTTACAGAAATAATAGACCTAAATATAAAGCTTAGGAGTTTATACATTTTTTCAAGTTTCAGTTGTTATTGATCAACCTGATTTAATGTTTTTAAATTTAATGACGTATTTGATGTGATCAATGCGTAAAATCATATAATCACATGAGTTCTGATTGGATTTCGTTCCATGTGATGAAATTATAGTTACATTTTTATAAACTAACAAAAATATTGATACATTTTAATGTAGTTGTAGTAGAGGGGTCGGCTTCTGATTGAGAGGTTGAAGGTTCGATTCCAGTCTCACAAAGTGTCCTTGGGCAAGAACTGAACCCTAAGTTGCTCCCAGTGGTCGACTAGTGCCTTGCATGGCAGCTCAGTCCTATTGGTGTGTGAATGTGTGAATTCCCTGATAATGTGAAGCGCTTTGAGACTACTCCAGAGTGGTGATAAAGCACTATATTAATCAAGTCCATTCACCATTGTCATTTTAAAAAATGTAGTCGACAAAAACTATGATTAAAACTTTAGTTGTATCGTACAAGAAGTAAAAAAGTTGTATCAGTTGTACACCTATCTTCTGTGTTTGTTTTGCAATTATTTGTATCTATTTTAATAAGTGGCACAATCTGTGTCTGGAAGGTTTTAGGTTCAAACCCTATTCGTTTTCTATTTTCTATGAGTTTCCATTTTGTCAGTGAACCTGGTTTTATTTAGTTTTCAGTTATTTTTTTGGTATTTAGTTGGTTGTCTGTGTGTGTGGTTCATGTCTGTGTGTTTCCACACACCCTGTTTTGTTAAGTAGAGTGTGTTTGTGTTTAGTCCCTTGTGTTTCCACCCAGGTGGGCCGTGTGTACTGATTGTCTTCCCTCACCATTTAAAGAAGTGTTTGCACTCGGCATGTTTACTGCATTGTGATTGGATTGTCATCAAGGTCAATTAGTCAGTTATTTAGGTAGCTTTGGTTTCTACTTTTCCTTATGTTTGCTTTGTAATTTGAATAGTTTCGTTTTTTTTAAAAAAAGGACTTTTGTTTAGACACCACTTCCTCTTTTATATCCACGTCTAGATTGTCCAACATCTTCCCAATAATAGTTCCTCCTTCTCACTAATAATGTTTTGGATTAGGGTAAAAAATGTTAGGCAGTATTTGCCTAATTTATAAAACACTTTCCCAGTTTCATTTTATGATTATCATTAACCCACTAACCATGAGGCATACTGTAGCAGACAAATGGCAGTTTTTCTTCACAGGATAAAAACTTCCATTTTCCCCCCATGGTTGATGAGGTCACAGCACAGATAACTTTCATGGAGTTGAGATTATTATGAACACTGCCCCAGTTGCTGAAGGTGAAGTTGCTTCCATCAGACCAGAAAAAGTTTGGAGGTCTGTGTAGCCCAATCCATACCAATGAGCCCTCTGTCTCACTGTTAATCTTTTCCACCACTTTGATATTTGTCACAGTCACCAGGTCCACATAATTTTCTCGACAGTATTTCTGTGCGACTGGCCAAGTTTCAGAAGAATTCACAAAAAAAACGTTGGGATCCAACTGTGACCCTGTTGAGACAATCATTAGGGTTTTAGAGAGGAGTATTCTTACACTATAATTATATTTTATAGAAATTAAGTTTTGATTTTTCATTTTCTCACCATTGTAACAAACAACATGCCGCTTAGATGAACAAAGCACATCACTCCATACATTTCTTACTGCAACACAAAGGTCATTAGCTGAATAAAAGTCAGGTTGATCACTTCTCCAGTTACTATAGTTAGCACCGACTCCTGAGAATCCATCTGACCATCTCCAGTCGATTGTGCTGTACAGACCCATCCAGACCTCTGAGCTCTGACCAGCTGATGTAATGGTGTCTAGAAGCTGGTCGTTCTGCTCTTTGTTTCCAATTGTGGCCAGGTCTGCATAAGTCTGCCTGCAGTAGGTCTGAGCTTCAGTCCAAGTCTTTTGATCAGCAACATAGTGGTACTGTAGGCATGTGGAGTAAGACCACCCTGTGGAGAAACAAACACTTTAATGAATGTGGAAGCACAATGTACATGCAGGGGTTTGAAGAAGTCTGACTTAATGTATGACAACAAAGGACCAAAGTTACTTTAAAGAGTAACTAAACTCTAAAACCACTTTTTTCTGCTGAATTTAAGTGTCTGTGTATATGGTAGTGTTGTTGATCACCAAACACACCACATCACTTGACCACTAAAACACAAATACAAGATTCAGTCAGACGTATATTGATCATGCATCTAAACCTTTAAAGATCCAGTATTTTGCTATTTTTCACCCATCTCCATTTGTTCTAAAAATCCCAACAACATAGAATTTGAGGTTTATTTTCCCAAACTTAGCTATTTTCTGGAGTTTTAGCCTTCTGAAAAGTCACTTTCAGAGCGCTCCCAAAAACAAGCTGCCTATGCATGAGTAGACATAAACACACGCACACTCCTTCAGCATGTGTTTATCACAGTAACAGCAGCAGTTAATCATTAACAGTCTTCCTTCTCCTCCTCACCTCACAGAAATAGTTCATTTAAGACGATAGTTCATTGTTTTGTCCAACCGCTGTGTTACACTGGGTCATAAACACGTCAGATCATCCCAAAAAAGCGATACAAGGCGGTATAACTGCTACTAAAAATAGAACTGATTGTGACCGCTCGCTCTGCGCCACAGGAAAGTAAACTCTCAACTATCAGCTGAGTCAGCTGCTTCACACCCTCACATAGGCGGCTATATTGCTTTCTTCTCCTCTTCACCTCTTCCGGTCACAAGAATAGTCCATTTAAGACAATAGTCCATTTAAGATGATAGTTAATTGTTTTGTCCAACCGATGCGTTGCATTGGGTCTCAAACACGTCAGATTATCCCAAAAAAGGTGATACAAGGTGGTATAACGGCTACTAAAAGTGAAACTGATATTCTGTATTATCTATATACTGAACGTAAAGATATTAACTGTAATATGTGTACATGTGCCTGTTACGTTTAAAAAAATACAAGGACTGGATTTACAGAAAGATTAATCAGCCATAACGTATTTGTTTTTTTTTTCTTTTTTTGTTTTTTTTACAATTATTATATACATTAGTGCAATGCCCGTCGGAAGTATGTATTCATATCGTGGGGGCTTAAGTAGAGTAGTCAATTATGGCTAAATGAGTTTGTGTTTAAAGGTTGGATGTACAAAGAGGTGTACATACTCAAGGGGTCTGCAACCTGCGGCTCTGGAGCCTCATGTGGCTCTTTGACTCTTTTGCAATGGCTCTTTGTAGCTTTAAAAATAATAATAAAATAAAATAATGAAATGTTATTTCTTACTGTACAGAGGATGTTGATGATTAATGACAATAACGTCAAATAAAATGATGATAAAACAATTGGTTAACATAAAAATAAATCACGTTATGCAATAACTGCCTACTTCAACTCCTACAACCTCTACTTACCATCAACTTTCCTGCACCTGTGGCTAACCTTAAGTTTTAAATCCGTTGTAAGATAACTAAAGTAACAAAAAGATTATTTTGGAAGAAAATAGAGTCTGTGGAAAGAAAAAAAATTATTTAATTGTCAATATGCAGCCTTAATATGCAAGCTTGATATGTTGCAAGAATTTTTTATATTTTTTTGTTTGGTGTATTTTTTGGTAATGTATGTTTTTTGGAGTCATTATGTGTATGTTTGTATCTTTCTGTTGTGTTTTAGTGAAACTTTTGCATAATTATTGTTTTTTGTTGCCATTGTACTGTGATTCTGGAATCATTTTGACTATTTTTGTATGTTCTTTGGTGTAGTTTTGTGCATTTCTGTTGTCATTTTGTGTATAAATATTTAGTTTTGTGTATTTTGAGTCAATTTCATAATTTTCTGAAATGTATGTTTAGTGTTTTGTTTTATTTTACTCATTTAGTATTTATTATATATATATATTGTGTGTGTGTGTGTGTGTGTGTGTGTGTGTGTGTGTGTGTGTGTAATTAACAGGCACTCCTATGCCACATGCTATATCTGTTACTGAGGGAGGTACGTGTGGTTTGTGGTGCAGCTCAGGATTTATAAATAAATTGTGTGTGCACGTTGACAGCTGTAATTCCTTTAAATAAGCAGCAAATTGATTTGCATGTTCTTCAGTTTGTGTGTGTGTTTATTTTTTTGCATCATAAAGTCATGCATGTTAGACTTACTGTAGTGCACACGTGGGCAACTTTGGGACCACGAGACACTGGGAAGGGGTTGCCAGATTGCCTTCAAGAAACTAAGAATATATTTTTGAACAATTTGAGCCCATTTTTGTTTGATTTCACCCTTTTTTCTGCAACTACACCAAACTCACCATTTTCATCTTTTTCTTGCCGTTTTTTTTGCTCATTTTAATGCATTTTTGCTACATTACTCCCATGTACATCACTTTTCCTCCTAATGTCACATATGTTGACCCAATATTGTAACTTTTTACCACTTTTTGCCGTATTTCATGCTTTTTTTTTTGCCAATTTAACCACATTCACGATTTGTCATGCTCATTATTTGCTAAATTACTTTGTCTCAACCACCCTCCCCCCATTTCTGCCACTTTTAAGCCAATATTGACACTTTGAACCCTTTATAACACTTTTTTTGTCTGTTTTTGTCCACTCTAATTTGCAACTTTGAACCAATTTCTGTGGTTTTTAAAATCCCATTTCCCCAATATTTCCACCATTTTTGGTCACTTTTAACCCATTTTATTTCTGATTAAAACAAGGATTTACATCTTTAAGATGACTATGTATTATGGCAGAAATAATACTAAACTCGATCTAATAGTACACGTGTTAAACTCAAGGCCTGCGGACCAAATCTCCTTTTCGTTCATCTAATTTAGCCAGCAGGAGAAAGTCAAATGGACATTTAAAAATTAATCATTAACTGACCAACTAATTCAGTTGTAGATTACTCAGTCCCGCCAAATACCCACATTTATTTATTTATTTATTTATTCAGTTCATTTCCGACATGGTCGCATTCACAGAAATTCATTTGACATTCAGAGCAAAATCACATCATTGTTTTTTTGTTTTTTTTTTTTTTTTTTTTGTCCTTTTTTTGTCCTTTTTCATGCCGGAAAGGGCGACGGAAAAAAGCATTATGCTTATCCAGATCCGTCCCCTAATTTGAACACAGATAATTTTACATCCAACCTCGTTTCTTCCCTTTTTTTTTTTTTTTTTGTCCCTTTTTTTTTTTTTTTTTTTGTGATGTGTTCTCGTCTGCAGTCATTGTTCCTGTTGTTACTCCTAAACAAAAGGGATCACAGTTTTCCTCCTAATATCACACGATGGCAGTCAATTTCAATCTGAAATTGTTAAAGAATTCAAATATTTTTTTTCTGAAGTGTTTCAATTTTGCTCAAATTATTCCACAAAATTTCCTCAAATTAGATTTTTTTAAAAATCACAAATTTAAGAAAATTGAAGTTCTAATCCCGCAGGGACGGATATCTCTCACTTATTATTTTACATATATTGCGTAACATTTCTATCATTTTCTCCACCTATAATCTGAGGCCCACTTCAGATCAAACTGGTCGGTATTTGTTCCCTGAACTTAAATGAGTTTGACAGTCCTGTAATAGAAGAATCCTCCTTGGACATCCCTCTGCAGCTCTGTCAATGTGTCTCTCACTTCCTCGTTGGTGCGGAGTACAGTGGGAACAGTGGAAACAGTGAGGGTGTGTAACAGGGTGTGACTGCCTCCCAGTCTCTCTGCAGCCAACAGAAACATGGGAAACCTGGAGCTCACAGCTGTAGCATTAAAGCATCATGGGAGTAAAAATGGAGCTTGTTTAGAAAATGTGAGCATTCGTACGACTTGATAATGTTAAACTTTAGTGAATTGGGTTTGATTTGACTGGTTCTGGAAAGTTTTTCAGTTAGTTCTACACAAGTTCACTGTCTCCATGCCTGGATTGGCTGCTTACTGGTTGCCCACAAATGGTGGATTACAGTAAGCGTTTGCCATAAAAACAAGTAGAAATGGTTTTGATTCAAAGTTGTGACTGAACTAAACATTAACATATTCTATAGCTCAAGCTGTGATTATGTGCTGTGTGTAAGTTTTCAGTAAAATAGCCCCAAACTTTTGAGACTTTAGGTTGGTTCATCTTCTGATCAGTATGTAAATGGTGAAGTAACACTGCACCCAGCAGTTCATGTATGGCTTAACTGAGGCCTTTTTGTAGCTGCTGATTGGTTCCAATTTTGTCACTAAGTATTTTCAGTTGTGTGTCAAAGTATTTTCAATTACCCAATGTGTATTGTGTTTTGAATAGATGTGTTTTCCCAACGGTACCCTGAGATTTCCTTTTTGAACTAAGTGTCTAATGTATGAAATAGTGTGTAGTGTGCAGGAACAAGTGTGTTAAAGAAATGCAACTAAAGTGCAAAGCAGCACTTTTGTTAAAGGTATGGTTATACTTTGTTTAAGGTATGGTAAAAACAGCTTCAATACTTACTTTGGTTTAAGCAATGAGTAAAAACTGTGAACCTGGAACTGTTTGCGGTGTCTGTTTTTGCACCGTCTGATTCTGGATCTGGATTTTTTTGTATAGTATGTTTTTTTGGAGTCATTAGTTTTGCAGTCACTTTTACAAAATTATTGTTTTTTGTTGCCATTGTACTGTGATTCTGGAATCATTTTGACTATTTTTGTATGTTCTTTGGTGTAGCTTTGTGCATTTCTGTTGTCATTTTGTGTATAAATATGTAGTTTTGTGTATTTTGAGTCAATTTCATAATTTTCTGAAATGTATGTTTTTTGGAGTCATTTTGTGTGTTTTAGGTTTAGTGTTTTGTTTTATTTTACTCATTTAGTATTTTATTACATTTATAGTGTGTGTGTGTGTGTGTGTGTGTGACTTTTAGCAGTATAAAAACATTTTTAATGTTGACCTTTTCTTTTTTTAACCCAAACAAACTGCGACACAGTGACATCATGAACCCGGAACCGGAAGTAGTGCGCTCAATACCGCGCTCTTACCGAGGGAGCCGTAATTTTAAAATTAACGTTTTGAGACGCCAAATTACTCCAAAATAACGGGTGCACACACTTGGGGTATTTGGAACCTATTGACGAAGATTCAGGTTGAACTCATACCGTGTCGGGGAGATATTTGCTACAGGCACGCACGCACGCACGCACGCACGCGCACACACACACACACACACACACACACACACACACACACACACACACACACACACACACACACACACACACACACGCACCTACACACACAGACCTTCCTTGAATTTATAGATAGATTTCCTATGTTTCATTTTGTTCAGGCATCGAAAAGGGCAGCTATTGTTTTTTACACCGTTGTGTTCGGCCGCCAAGAGCTCCTGACCGCGGAATGTACTGGCAATAATATACTTTGTCACCCTGGATTTTCACTGGATGCGTATATGCTGCGAAACAACAGCTCAGCTGATAGGTTTCCATTAAAGTCCCATGTTACGCTAAATCACATTGTTTGTTTCATTGATTCCCTCAATTGTTAGTTAGAGGGTGATTTGCTCCTTTCTTACTGCAGAGCGAGCACAAACACCTCCCGCCTTGATGACAAATTTGACGTGGCACTGAGCTGGAGAAGCCCCGCCTCCAGGAAGCTCTCTGCTGTCATTGACATGTAAACATGAAAACCCCTATGAAGGGGAGCATTTCAGCGTCCTTCACGCAGTGCTATGTATGTATTTTCTACAGTCTATGTATGTACCAGTGAACGCCCAGCCCCCACGCTCTGTCTTGTGTTTATAAAGCAAATTAATGGCTCCTTATTGTGCTTTTGCAGGGCTTGATGACAACACATTGGTTTAAACCAGGAACGTTTTATCAGCTGATTAATGTTGGTCAGTACATTAGATAAAAATCTATATCTTTCCTTTAGGATCTCATCAGGTAAATGAAGGGATTGCATTAATGCCTAAATATTTCATGTCCTGTCAGCGGTCAGATCCAATCACACAGCAGCATGTCCAGAGAATGATCCACCTATTCTAAGGCTGGTCGTTTTCCAAGGTAACTGATTGGCCAGGAGGTTGGGCTAAAGTCAGGGACCAGGTACAGTTTGATCTTCTTTGATATAAAAATGTACAAGTCAATGTCACCAGTAGGCTGTATATCATCTGAAAACTTGGAGGTGGTTATCAGGATACTGGCTCCCAGCTTCTTCCCAGTTGGTGTGTACATCTTTGGGGCAGTGGTCAGTAGGAAAATAAGGAAAGTAACAGACTGCATACCTGGGGTGATGGGATCTTGTTTAGTGATTATGGGATAATTATGAATTGGTGCCTTGGTCTCTCTCTGGTAGTTCTGTAATTATTATATTTGTATTAAAATAATTATGTACAATATATATTTAAACCTTGTTTGTAACAAAGGAGGGATAGAAATGGTTAATTCCAGAACTATTATCTCTCCCAGGCCTGATCATCTCTTAGTCAGAGTTCCCTAAACAGTCCATATTGACTTTGCATCCTCATCTAAAACCACCATAACACCACTTCATAATTATTAAAAAATAAACACTCAGGACCTCATTTCTCTGATGGCAAATTTTTCTCTTACCAAAATGCAATTTTTGTGTCTTTGTTGAAACGTTCAAAATATTGGAAGGATGACGGGCAAATAGATTAATTTATCCCCCAAAATGGATCGGAGTATATCTGATACCAAATCCAGCCCTTATAAGGTGGCTTACGTTACCATCAAACACCATACAGACTGATTTCAGATTTGTGATCTCATGTTAATCAGCAAACATTTCTCTTCAACTTAATAGAAAAACATTGTGTGATAGACATAGGACATTTTGTGCAAGGTTGCAGAAAGAATCACATATTGGAAAACTTATCTTTCCTGGTAATGTCTCGATTATATTAATCAATTCATGGAGGTAAACACTATCGTTCATTGGTAAAATAAACGTGATGCTGAAATTGCCGCCACATTGCAAACATTTACAGTAAGAATAGCAAATATTTAGGAGCTTTAAACCATAATCATTATTTTTTTAATGGTACTATTACAGCCTGCTCCTTTTTTAATATTTTTCAACATTTATGAGATTTCAGAAAATAAATTTTATCTCCAAACTTTAACTGCAAGATAGCTCCAACTTGTTGCCAAACCCACAGGTCCAGTAGAACAAACTTGTTTACAATAGTTTTCCTCAAAAGCTGTCATTCCGTCTGTAAGCCTTTTAAATAGTTATAGTCAGTTATAATAACTGCTTATTGTTTTTGCCACTTTTAGGTCTTCATATCATAACTTTCTGAACCAAATAATTGACTACTAACCTGAAAGACACATGAGAGCCAGTAAGATCCTCGCCATCCTGATCTGCTCAGTGGATTGTTTCACTCTAGATTGTGTTTATATTAGGGCACAATTTAAACAAATTTGCTACTTGTTTTTTCTTGTTGCCCAAGGTCACCTTTAAACAAGGACGAGCAAAGATTTGTTTATCATGACCTTAATCAAATGAAATGCTAATTCCTCTGTGGTTCACCCTGTGGAAAAGATATTAGTCATTATGTAATTTTCTTCTTGACTGAAAAGTGTCGACCAATAATCTGATAGATCTTTTTCAGTGCCTCATTTTATCCTCTCTACTGTTGTTGTCGGCAAAGCATTACTTATTTAAAAGCATATTTAATAAAGCTGTAATATGACATGAATGTATTCTATTATCTGTTCCTTGGACATAGCAATAGAGACAGAGAAACGTCTGAAGAGAAATGTCGTCAATCTTATAAAACCGAATTTTTCTTTTTTTTTTACGTGAACAATGTAGTGCAATCTTTTTACAAAGGCTTTCTATGTTTTTTTTTATTGCCTAACACTATGTTTATCACCAACCCTCCCTAAGGAAGGAATGCAAAGCACCCCGCAGCTGCCTCGGTGCCACCCTCCAGTGGCTTCACACTCTCTCACACCCCGGTAGAGGGTGTTTCTGCTGCACGACACACTTGAGCCCACCCTCCATCACACCTTCCCAGTTGAAACTGTTGTTGGTCCACAACAGAGCCAGAACACATGGATCATGTGTTTATGCCACCGTGCACCAAGTGTGTCCGATTGTAGATCATATTCCCATTTTGCGGTTCATGAAGCGGTACACTCGGAGCCTTATTATGAACATATTTAAAAACATGACCTAATGGCTCACTGTTCACATTTATTACACACCAGGCTTGGGTAAGATTACTTAGATATATAATTCTGATATGCGAGGGCATTAAATATATGCAATGAATCTGGCTTTAATTCACCACCTCATCATTGGTAACATCGTTTTCCCACTTCTCCAAAATGTCCGTGTTACCGCACCGGTGCTCACATTCTCATGCTATGTTTATTTTTTTTAAATCACAAACTTTGCATGGAGAGTGTTGAGCGCATATTTTAGGCCCCGTTTTTTTTTCGTATTCATTAACATTCATTCAAGTTAGGAGTCCTTTAACTGCAAGATAACTCCAACATGTTGCTGAACCTACAGGTCCAGAAGAAAGTTATTGTTTACAATAGCTTTCCTCAAAAGCTGCATCAGTCATTTTGTAAGCCTTTAACTACAGTAGTTAGCTTTAAAAATAACTGTTCTCTGTCTTTGCCACGTTTAGATCTTTTCAGATCATAACTTTCTTCCCAAAGAGACCCAGATAATTGACTACTAACCGGAAAGACACATAAGGGCGAGTAAGATAATTTTCATTTTTATATGTTCAGTGGATTGTTTCACTCTGGATTGTATAAATATTAGGAAGTGATTTAAACAAATTTGGTGTGTGAATTGGCGCTATATGAATAAAGATTGATTGATTAGTGAAGTTAAGCATTTGTAGTTTTAAACATATTGAAGGTGTTTTTTACTAACTTTTTGTGTGAGGTTCTTCTTCCCCTGCAGCATCCATTACACTTACATGCAAATGGACAATTAATCAAAGTAGGCAATGACGTAATTTCCCCTGTGCTGAAGGCCTCAAAACCTGCCACTAACACCTACTTTGAACAACACTAACCATAAACACATGCACTTGATAAGCACCCCTGCAGTAAGAAATGTTGAATGCTAAATTTTTTTGTACAAATGTATGTGTCTTTTATCAGATTGTACCCTAACCACCGCTGCAGCCAAAGTCTCACTCTGAACTGAATTCAAAACTTGAGAGCCCTGGAGATGAAATATAGTGTCTTTCCTTGAGTTTTAACCTGTTTTGGCTGAAGGCTCTTTGTGTTTTGATAGTTGAGAGGCACAGATGCCAGTAACTTAGTTACTTAGTAATGCATTACTTTAATATGTCCACCATAACTAATGGACAGCGGAGCATGGAAGATGTTCTGTTGTTACACATCCAGTGGAAATCTGGTGTTCATCTTTGTGGTTTGTTCAGGACAGACATTATTGGACAACAAACATAGTGATGGTCATGTGAGTTATTTTATTTACACATTATTAGACACATTTTCAGGCATTTTATTTCTTACATTCAGGATAGTTTATACGAGTAAAACAGTCATTGAGAGCAGTGCTAAGGGTGTTACACCTTTTTCTAAGCTGTTGCAAGACAAACAGAAAGAAAGGCACAGCACAACTAAGAGCTGGACATTGTGAAGCCTATTTTAATTATTATTATTTATTAATCAGTTCTTCCTACAGACACACAAACTGGTGTGACATAATAAAGTTTAAATGACAAAATATGACAGACAAATGTATTCTGCACTGAAATAAAAGTTGTTAGTTTGAACTTAAAGCTGCTGGCGACGATTCTTAGCATTTTAAAAACAGAACCTGTTTTTCATTCCAAAGTTGTTCTCGTCCTCTACTGATGCCAGTGTGACCCCAAACACACTAACAAAGCAATTCCCCTTACATTTCTGTTTTTTTTCACGGATTGAAAGTTGTGCCAAAATCTTGAGGAGTGACGTCATATCACACCACAAACAAACCGGAACAAAAATAACATCAAGCGAATCACAGTTTGGCTAAAAAACACAGATATCACAGTAAAAATTAAGTCAAAATGCTTCTTAAATATAAGAAATGTAACTTTAAACTTCAGTCTAACTTTGTATCGTAGAATATTATTGAAGATGCAGCAAAGTTGCTCTGTGTCAAGTTTAGGCTATCCTTGATATAATCTGTCATTAAATCTTTCCACTTTGTTTCCCTGAAGTCACAAGCATTATCTTTAGAAATGCAGAAAATCTATATAGCACAATTGAAATGGAAACACCTGACTTTCGAAAAAACACTCAAAAATCGCTCAAAAGTTTTGACGCTTTCATGAGGAGGAATTTCAAACATTTAAATACTAAAATGTGTCACAAAAGTGCCACTTTTTCTGCAATTACATGTGACGTACTTGGTCACATGACCACTGCTCTCTGAGAAAACATGATGCGGTACGTGTGGACAGCAGAGGAGACCGGGACAGTTTTTAGCATTATACTTTAAAATGATTACTGCAACATTAGACGTGAAACAACAAAGGAATACAGAGTGTTATAAAGAGGTTTGGAGAGTCTGACTTTCTGCAGCGAAGTCTCGCGGGATGAGATTTCACGGGAGCTACGAGTCTCCAGCCCAAAACAACGTTGAATGGAAACGCGTTCAAAGCACAATTATACTTTGTCGACATTTAGAAATATTGCTTTTATTTTGCAAAAATCTGTAATGGAAACACAGTTATATTTACATACTATATACTATATACTAGAACATCTACTTATAGTATCAGTACTTAGTTTCCCTACAGCCTTGATGTAGTTGAGTAGAAAGTCCAGTATTTGTTGTTAAAGTTTCAACCTAAAGTATGACTACAGCACTTAAACATAATCTCCATTACAGTCTTCAGGATCATTACTGTCCACAACTGTGTGAAGCTTTTTGAAGACCTTCCCATCTTGTGGGTTTCTCCACTTCAGGGTGACTTTTCTCTCTTCTTTCGACTTCAGTCTTTCTTCAAGCTGGAAAACAGTTTGTCTGAGATTGTTACACAATTCAAAATCATTTCACACACAACTTTAGGGTTCAAATGTTTTCCTTTAGAGTTGAGTTAAGAACATTAGTTTGTTGCTCATCTCCTGAGGTCTGTCAGCCTTTTTCTGCCTCCTTCAGTCATTCAGAATGATTTCTGCTCTGTATTTTCTAACAACTTTAGACACAAAATCACTGAATGACTCTGGATGAACATGATTTAAACTTCTAGGTTTTTATGGAAAGATTTACGAGCTACTACTCAGACTCTAAAAGAACTTTATAATGATATTTGTCTAATCTTGCACTACCCCAAAACCAATCCCCCTAAAACACAAACAATGACAATGCATGTACAAAATGTGAGGAGAGTTTTCCAGTTGTGAGTTACATGAAAATGTTAGCAAGAGCCAAAAAATCAGATCATAAAACACTGAGACTATAACACAGCTGAAAACCCCACACTTTTAAAGTGCCTTGAACTTGACACCTCTTCTGTTATTTCATTGGCTGGCCTAATACCTTTTTCTGCAGACTCATCTCCTTACTCAGCACTTCTAATGGTCTGTTCAGCCCCCTGCATTGGGCGATTTCTGAACTTTACACACGATCGAAACGATTGAAACGCTGAAGGTGGCTTTTTTAAACAATGGCCTCTGTTACATGATGCTTTTTTTAATTCTGAATCATTTATTCTGAATTAAATAATACAGAATTAAAGTGTTCTGCTTGGTGTTTACATGGAAATAGTAATTCCGAATTGAGGTTTACATGGAAAACATGTTTAATCGCCTTCATTCAATTCTGCTTCAGGCCTGTGGTTTGGGAAGGCTTCTGATTGGACAGGGGGCGAACATAACGTATTCACGTCTACCGGAAAAAAATAAAAACAAACCCTTTCTTTTCGGCTACAACAGAGAAAGACCACTTAATAGCTACTATTTTCACTTTTATTTTGACTGTTTTGAAGCAGCAGCTTGACAATAACACACTGTTTTACTTTCGTCAGCTGAGCAGGAGAAGTGAGATAGAGTACCAGAGAATAGAGGCAGAAGACCATACTGTAGCCAATCAAAGCCAGGAGTTTGTGCAATGGCTGCTCTACCTCCACTCTACAGGATTTTGAGTAGAAGGAGAACTTTCAATGACCCGCACAACATTTGTGAAGCTATGTGGCCTGATGTAATGCTTCATGTTGCCCAATGAAGCTTGTGTCATTTTCTGATGTGTGTGTGTGTGCGTCTGTGTCTTTGTATGTCTGTGTAATATGTCCGTCCATCCACTCTTTTTATTATATCCATAACTTCTAAGTCTCTTAAATAATCTCGGCTCGAGTCCAACGCTTACTTCGGGCGGCCATCCTGGATTATGTGCTCGTCAGCACGTCTTCGTGACAGGATGAGCATGGCAGAACGACCAGTATTATTTAAAGAGGAACAAAACGTATACAAGATTGAGGAATTATTCAATTCGGAATTAAAATCAGAACAAACCAACCGCCTACTCCGAATTGGCCTTTTTAATTAGGAATTAGGTGTTTACAAGGCAATTAATAATCTTTTTAAAGAGGATTACATTTTTATTCTGAATTAAAGGGGAATTAAAACTCTCATGTAAACGAAGCCATTGAAAAAAAATCATATACCCTTAGAACAATCTCTTTTTATAATTGATCATAAAATATAAACTAATTGTCCTATGGGGCATTTTGATTGACTTTAAATGTAAAAGACACATATAAATCATACTAATTGTCCGAAATAATTTTGAGTTATTTACAGATTCTGAAAGTGTGGTTTTTAAGCTTTCCATTGATGTCACACACATAGAAATCTATTAATATTTGAAGAAGTTATGGCTGTTTGAATGTTCTTCTTCAAAGATTAAACATTTATGTCACCTCTCGGAGCAGCCAGCTGAAGGGCTAAGGGGTTACTTTGCAGTACCCCACCCCCAGCAACATTTGTCAATAGCTGTTTTCAATTAATACCTTTGCCTTCAGTTTAGTTTTAAATTGAAACATGGCGTTGATTCAGAATCATAGTTTGATTACCTGTACGTAAACATTACCTGTGAAAAGTGATTCCACAGAATGTGGTTTGTATGTTGGTTCATTTAAACATCCACAAGATTGTAAGTCAAATTTGTAATAAGATAATAAAACCAGCATTTTCAAAATATTTAAGCATCCTGTGTACTAGCTATTGTACATGTGTGATATTTTTAATAAATAAAAAAGTTTGGAAGATTCAGTGAATAATTCTCCACCTCTTACCAATACCCCTGTAGATGTACATGCACCAAGATGGCAGCACTTTCAGCATGTCCCTCCACAGCCAATGAGGCGTCTATTCATGGCTCCAGAGCCACATATTTCCAACCCTGACCTAGGGTCACCTTGTAGTTTGCCTTTATAGCAGGTGTATACATTTCAGATTGGTGTCATTAAGCTATAATGGTCACCTTTGCCAGCCCTCACATGAAGACATGATCTGTCTGATTCAAGCCTTGTGTTATTATAAAAAACCTTAAAATTGGTCTTTGAAAGTTTGGGATTCACCTTTTTGAGGAGGTCCTTTTTCACTGCTGGGTCATTGAGGTCCAAGGCAGAATTCCCAGAAGTTATCTTAAGCTGCAGTCTAGATGCTGCTATTCAGTAAAAAGAAAAAGCTTTAATTAGTGTTCGTAGTAATGCCATTAATTGTAATGCTGTAATTTAACAACATTTATATTGTTAAAATACAAACAAATCGGAATATATTGGCCTGCATCTAAAATGTCTATCATGATATATAGTTTTTATTGGATTCATTGAGTTTTTTAAAATCTTTTTATTATTATTATTATTATTATTATTATTATTTGTATTCAGTTGTAGAGCATTCTAAATTTAAAGGTTGACATCTCCATAATCCATTGGTTAATAATGAATGGGCCAGTTTTTTCTCATACCTGTTGCTGATTAATGTTTTCTGTTAGAGTAATATCACATGATCAAGTCTTTTCTAATAATCCTCACTACAAAATAAGTAATAACAGTGGGTACAATCAATATCATCCAATATGCAAGGTTACAATCAGTGTTAATTATGACAGCAAATGTTTTATTTAGTTTTATTTATAGTCTTTGGGCTAAAATGCAGCATAGTTTCAGTCAAAATGAAGTTATCAGGATTATTTTAGATATAGTTTTAGTCAATAAATGATATTAAGATTTTAGTCGAATAAATCTGTTACAGAAATAATAGACCTAAATATAAAGCTTAGGAGTTTATACATTTTTTCAAGTTTCAGTTGTCATTGATCAACCTGATTTAATGTTTTTAAATTCAATGACGTATTTGATGTGATCAATGCGTAAAACAATATAATCACATGAGTTCTGATTGAATTTCGTTCCATGTGATGAAATTATAGTTAAATTTTTATAAACTAACAAAAATATTGATACACTTTAATGTAGTTTTTGTTCACATGTATTTATTTTAGTTAGCCATAGTCTAGTTTTTGACATTTGGGCGACCGGGGCTCAGGTAGTAGAGGGGTCGGCTTCTGAATGAGAGGTTGAAGGTTCGATTCCAGTCTCACAAAGTGTCCTTGGGCAAGAACTGAACCCTAAGTTGCTCCCAGTGGTCGACTAGTGCCTTGCATGGCAGCTCAGTCCTATTGGTGTGTGAATGGGTGAATTCCCTGATATTGTGAAGCGCTTTGAGACTACTCCAGAGTGGTGATAAAGCGCTATATTAATCAAGTCCATTTACCATTGTCATTTTAAAAAATGTAGTCGACAAAAACTATGATTAAAACTTTAGTTGTATCGTACAAGAAGTAAAAAAGTTGTATCAGTTGTACACCTATCTTCTGTGTTTGTTTTGCAATTATTTATATCTAGTTTTATAAGTGGCACAATCTGTGTCGAGAAGGTTTTAGGTTCAAACCCTATTCGTTTTCTATTTTCTATGAGTTCCCATTTTGTCAGTGAACCTGGTTTTATTTAGTTTTCAGTTATTTTTTTGGTATTTAGTTGGTTGTCTGTGTGTGTGGTTCATGTGTGTGTGTTTCCACACACCCTGTTTTGTTAAGTAGAGCGTGTTTGTGTTTAGTCCCTTGTGTTTCCACTCAGGTAGGCCGTGTACTGATTGTCTTCCCTCACCATTTAAAGAAGTGTTTGCACTCGGCATGTTTACTGCATTGTGATTGGATTGTCATCAATATCAATTAGTCAGTTATTTAGGTAGCTTTGGTTTCTACTTTTCCTTATGTTTGCTTTGTAATTTGATTAGTTTCGGTTTTATAAATAAAAGGACTTCTGTTTAGACACCACTTCCTCTTTTATATCCACGTCTAGATTGTCCAACATCTTCCCAATAATAGTTCCTCCTTTTCACTAATAATGTTTTGGATTAGGGTAAAAAATGTTTGGCAGTATTTGCCTAATTTATAAAACACTTTCCCAGTTTCATTTCATGATTATCATTATCCCACTAACCATGAGGCATACTGTAGCAGACAAATGGCAGTTTTTCTTCACAGGATAAAAACTTCCATTTTCCCCCCTTGGTTGATGAGGTCACAGCACAGATAACTTTCATGGAGTTGAGCTTATTATGAACACTGTCCCAGTTGCTGAAGGTGAAGTTGCTTCCATCAGACCAGAAAAAGTTTGGAGCTCTGTGTAGCCCAATCCATCCCTTTAAGCCCCCTGTCTCACTGTTAATCTTTTCCACCACTTTGTTATTTGTCACAGTCACCAGGTCCACATAATTTTCTCGACAGTATTTCTGTGCGACTGGCCAAGTTTTATACAAATTCACAAAAAAAACCTCGGGATCCAACTGTGACCCTGTTGAGACAATCATTAGGGTTTTAGAGAGGAGTATTCTTACACTATGATTATATTTTATAGAAATGAAGATTTGATTTTTCATATTCTCACCATTGTAACAAACAAAACGTGCCTTATCTGAACAAAGCACGTCATACCATACATTTATTACTAAAACACAAAACTCAGCAGCTGAATGAAAGTTAGGATGACCATGTCCCCAGTTCCTATAGTTAGCACCGACTCCTGAGAATCCATCTGACCATCTCCAGTCGATTGTGCTGTACAGACCCATCCAGACCTCTGAGCTCTGACCAGCTGATGTAATGGTGTCTAGAAGCTGGTCGTTCTGCTCTTTGTTTTCAATTGTGGCCAGGTCTGCATAAGTCTGCCTGCAGTAGGTCTGAGCTTCAGTCCAAGTCTTTTGATCAGCAACATAGTGGTACTGTAGGCATGTGGAGTAAGACCACCCTGTGGAGAAACAAACACTTTAATGAATGTGGAAGCACAATGTACATGCAGGGGTTTGAAGAAGTCTGACTTAATGTATGACAACAAAGGACCAAAGTTACTTTAAAGAGTAACTAAACTCCAAAACCAAGTGTCCATGTATAAGTTAGTGTTGTTGATTGATTCTTGTCAATTGGAAGTCCAAAAATCACCAAACACACCACATCACTTGACCACTAAAACACAAACACAAGATTCAGTCAGACGTATATTGATCATCTAAACCTTTAAAGATCCAGTATTTTGCTATTTTTCACCCATCTCCATTTGTTCTAAACACCCAAACATAGAATTTGAGGTTTATTTTCAAAAACTTAGCTATTTTCTGGAATTTTAGCCTTCTGAAAAGTCACTTTCAGAGCGCTCCCAAAAACAAGCTGCCTATGCATGAGTTGACTTAAACACACGCACACTACTTGAGCATGTGTTTATCACAGTAGCAGCAGCAGTTAATCATTAACAGTCTTCCTTCTCCTCCTCACCTCACAGGAATTGTTAATTCAATACGATAGGCTATTATTTTGTCCAACCGCTGCGTCGCATTGGGTCACAAACATGTCAGATCAAGGGCAGAGCTATGGGGGGGCTGGGAGGGCGGCACACCCCCGGCCCGGCCCCGGGGGAGCCCGAATAGGAGGTAGGACATAAAGGAGCCGGGCCTCTTCCACGGCTCAGGGGAGCTGGAGAAGGCGGGCCCTCCATGACTTGTGCCCAGAGGCACCCAGAGTATGAGCTGTCTAACATCATCCATCATGCAGATTTATACAGGTGTTATATAGACCTGCTTTGTGTGACGTATGCATACTAAATTAGGTGCATGCGTGCGCAGTGCAAAACAACCAGAGGACTGCTGAGGCGATGGTGCACAGGAGCGGATAGTGCTATCTCAGTCTAGATCCAGTAAAAAGTTACCATAAAAAGCTTTAATTGGGCTGATATGCAGATGTGGGACAGTGAGGAGGAGACTTAATGTAGAGATGGAAACTCATTCGTTGAAACTGATACAGAATACACAGAAATACACGGAAACCTTCGTTAACGGGAGTACAGCAGCCATCCTACCTGCCCGTTCATGACAGTTATAAACATCTAGAGACATTATGCCTTTAGTTTTTTCTTTCGTTCATACAATGGGTTTTTCTATCAGATATGTATAAATATCTGGCAATTGAACATCGGGCCAGGAGCGCACATCTGATGACCACAAGTTTTCAGGAATGCTGCATGGGTCCCACAATCGTTCACCTGTACTTAAAGTGAGTTTCCTTAAAAAGGTGGCTGCATCCTCAGCTTCCTACATACTACACACTATGTATGAGCCTTAACAGCGGTTCATTCATTGCCATTTTTCAAGCGTCATATATGTAACAACATGGTTTCTGCACAGTGTATGCGCGCGCACGTCAGTCACGTGTCCCGCTCATTCTTCAAGTTAAAACATATTAAAAAGCAGTTGAGGAGCACAGTGGGACAGGAGAGACTGAGTGGACTTGCCATGATGTCCATACAGGATGAGAGAGTAAAGAAAATGGACATACAGAGCATCGTGCATGAGTTAATGGAGTGTAAGGCTCATCGTATGCCCTTCAAATAGAGGTGAGTACTAACCTGCGCACGCATGTCTGTCATTTTGAAAAAAAAGGTATTAATCTTTCCTTTAATTTTTAAGGTTCGGGTTAGGCTTAGAATTAGGGTTTATCTTGTGGGAAATATTAAAATAGCAAAATACTGACCCAGCTTCTTCCCAGTTGGTGTGTACGTCTTTGGGGCAGTGGTCAGTAGGAAAATAAGGAAAGTAACAGACTGCATACCTGGGGTGATGGGATCTTTTTTAGTGATTATGGGATAACAATGAATTGGTTCCTTGGTCTCTCTCTGGTAGTTCTGTACTTATTATATTTGTATTAAAATAATTATGTACAATATATATTTAAACCTTAATTGTCACAAAGGAGGGATTGAAATGGTTAATTCCAGAACTATTATCTCTCCCAGGCCTGATCATCTCTTAGTCAGAGTTCCCTAAACAGTCCATATTGACTTCACATCCTCATCTAAAACCACCATAACACCACTTCATAATTATTAAAAAAGAAGCACTCAGGACCTTAATTGCTAAAGGTTCGCATATGTAAAAATGTGCTAATTTAACTACAGACAAAAACACATGTTAAAGTGGATCACTGCGTCTTTGTTGGAACGTTCAAAATATTGGATTAATTTATCCCCCAAAATGGATCGGAGTATATCTGATACCAAATCCAGCCCTTATAAGGTGGCTTACATTACCATCTAACACCATACAGACTGATTTCAGATTTGTGACCTCATGTTAATCAGCAAACATTTCTCTTTAACTTAATAGAAAAACATTGTGTGATAGACATAGGACATTTTGTGCAAGGTTGCAGAAAGAATCAGAGATTAGAAAACATTTTATCTGGTAATGTCTCGATTATATTAATCAATTCATGCAGTTAAACACTATCATTCATTGTTAAAACAACATGTGATGCTCGAAATTACAGGCACATTACAAGCATTTAAGAATAGCAAATACCTACAAATATTTAGGAGCTTTAAACCATAATCATTATTTTTTAATGGTACTATTACAGCCTGCTCCTTTTTAAATATTCAACATTTATGAGATTTCAGAATATTAACTTTTATTTTCAAACTTTAACAGCAAGATAGCTCCAACTTGTTGCCAAACCCACAGGTCCAGTAGAACAAACTTGTTTACAATAGTTTTTTTCAAAAGCTGTCATTCAGTCTGTAAACCTTTTAAATAGTTATAGTCAGTTATAATAACTGCTTATTGTTTTTGCCACTTTTAGGTCTTCATATCATAACTTTCTGAACCAAATAATTGACTACTAACCTGAAAGACACATGAGAGCCAGTAAGATCCTCGCCATCCTGATCTGCTCAGTGGATTGTTTCACTCTAGATTGTGTTTATATTAGGGCACAATTTAAACAAATTCACTACTTGTTTTTTCTTGTTGCCCAAGGTCACCTTTAAACAAGGACGAGCAAAGATTTGTTTATCATGACCTTAATCAAATGAAATGCTAATTCCTCTGTGGTTCACCCTGTGGAAAAGATATTAGTCATTATGTAATTTTCTTCTTGACTGAAAAGTGTCGACCAATAATCTGATCAGACCTTTTTCAGTGCCTCATTTTATCCTCTCTACTGTTGTTGTCAGCAAAGGATTAGTTATTTGAAGGATGTTTATTCTGCTGTTCTGTGTGTGCAGTAAGACATACTGATTCCATAGACAGGATACCAGATGTATGCCATAATTACGTTAGTTTACATTATCTGCCGGAGCTAGACAGGCTTGTATTCTGGTTCAAGTACCAATTTGATTGATAAACCGTTTCCTCTGTCATATTGTCCAGAGTAAACTGATTCCCTGTAGGGTAATGAGCAATTTTTGGAGTTATGTCTTTGTTGGAGATATACGGTTCGTTTTCCCTGACCAGGCAGAGTATGCAGTGATCTCACAGGTCTCATTTTTTGTTACTTGTTCAGGACTCTGATTGTATTAATAAACTGCCTATTATTTACATATCAGTTGTCCCAAAGACTACTTTCACATCCCCTTTTTGTCATCGTCATCCACACCACAAGATGCAACACCTTTAACTACAGTAGTTAGCTTTAAAAATAACTGTTCTCTGTCTTTGTCATGTTTAGATCTTTTCAGATCAGAACTTTCTTCCAAAAGAGATCCAGATAATTGACTACTAACCGGAAACACACATGAGGGTGAGTAAGATCATTTTCATCCTTATATGTTCAGTGGATTGTTTCACTCTAGATTGTGTAAACATTAGGAAGTGATTTAAACAAATTTGCTACTTGCTTTTTCTTGTTGCCCAAGGTCACCTTGAAAACAAGGATAAGCAAAGATTTGTTTATAATGACCTTAATCAAATAATCCATTTAACTAAGATTTACATGCTGTTCTGAGAAGTAAAAGCAGCGACTCCTAAAACTAGTACTTTATATACATAATAAGGTATAATATATACTTATATTGATATATGAAATATTGTAGTTTTCTATATCACCAAAATAGAAAACTCCCATAAATCTTGAATCTCTAATTCCTAAATTATAAAACAGCCTAAATAAAAACTTAAATGTGTATATGAAGCACATGTGTTTATTTAATATACTTACAGTTTATATACAAGTCAACACGTTGCATATTTACTGTTAATTTCACGTTGCTTGTCTTTAAGTTTGACATTTACATGTTATTTTCATTACATATTTTATTTTAATTTCTCAGCTCACTCATAGGGTTCTCTGGTATTCACTAATGACTTATTAGACACATTTGTTGCACACTTTACATTCTTTAACACTTTTTGAATGGAGTGTATATTTATGGTGCTTGTGATTGGCTGATTTTTTTCATACTGACTTACGTGGTTCCTTCCGCTGTGGGAGACGCTAAAATCTCAGTTATTAATCTAACAGAACGTGTAACTGTCCTATCCTGCTGCTCTTTAGGAAGGTACTGTAAGCTCTCTGTCCCATTTCACAACGTATTTACACGAGTTATTTGTTTTTTTGGCCGGAACATCTTTATTCATTCATCTCTTTTCTGAGTTGTTTCCAGGTTTGTTGCCACTGTCGGCACTATTATCATGAGAACTGTCACTCAGGTCGTTTCAGGTGGCAGTTCTCGCGAGGCTAGTGACGGCGTTCAGTTTAGTAAGGCATCTTTTAATTATTATTACATTAAAATACGGGATTTTACGGGAAAATATTAATACGGGAAGATATTGGGAAAGAAGGGTAAAATATGGGAGTTTCCCGGCCGAAACGGGATACTTGACAGGTTTGCTCTGGCTACGGTTTTAGTTTGAACCGCAGAGCGGAAGGAAGATAGGATATAATCACCGGTAAAAAGCCCAGTAAAACCCTGAAATACAATCACCAGGAATAAATATTTGCTCCCTGGTAAAGATTGTAGCTATAACAACTGGTAAAATGATAAACTGGTGATATACAGCCTATACATGCAGTACGGGGACGCATTTACTTCGTCTCCGGTCCTAGTGCCAGCCAGTAAAGCCTGTTCCATTTACCGTGTTTACCGAGGTCCGTGTGTGTTTAATAAGTCCGTGTGAAAGTCTGCATGTTTACGCTTCCGTCCATCCACTCTTTTTATTATATCCATGTCTTTTAAGGCTCTTATTAAATATTCTAGGCTGGAGTCCAGGCCACCGCCATCTTGGATTATGTCATCAATATCTCCACAAGTCGCACAAGCGCAGAACGACCCGAATTAACGTAATCTTTCACTACAAAAACTGTTGATTGATTTGTCATATGACTGCTCCAGGGTTTGAGTTTGTTTTATTTAGTTTCACATCTACCTGGGCTGCAGCTCTGTTTTTTACACTGATGACAACTTGTTTGTAGTTTTATTTCAGCAAGTTTCACTTTTACAGTTACAGTTGGGGACCTTTGTAACTGAATACCCTAGTTACAGTACAGCAACCAAATTAAACTGTATCAACTCAGTGAATTAATCAAAGTGGGCTGTGTAAAGGCTTTTTCAAATGAAAACATTATCCTGTGAAATCTGTAAACTGCTGACCTGCACAACTCAAAGAATCAAAATTGAGAATTGTTTAGAACAGGAATCAAAACTGAGAGTCGGAATCAGAATCAGAATCGTCAAAATCTAAACAATGCCCAACCCTACTCATCATGTAATTTTCTTCTTAACTAAAATGCTACACCAATAATCTGATCAGACCCTTTTTAGTCCCTCATTTTCTTTCTACTGTTGGTGTTAGCAAATAATTATGTGATCCAGTGAAAACCTTCTTTATTTACTGTAAGAATGGCCTATTGGGTAGGCTCAAAAAGTAGTCCAAGGTTCCCAAAAATGCAGTCAAAGTGTATTTATTTACAGTGGTAAAAGTGCAGCAGTATTTATCTCTTATATAGTACTGAGGGGGAGGTACCAAAGCACATGATCTGAGGGGAAATCAATTAACTCATCTCAGACAAATTAATGACCAAAAATGCATTTAACATTTACCAAACAATTGTATATTAACTTTAGCAATGTTAAGAGGTGAGCAAATTTTGACATATACTTGAAAAATAGTTAATTGTATTTGCTAAGAAACACCCCTCCAACTCTATTACATGTGGTACCTTCCAAGAGGCACACCACTATATAAACCAACCAACGGCTTCTGTTCTGTTTGCCACTTCCTGGTTTAACAAGCAAAGCACATGGAGCAATGGGTGAGAAACACTTATACTACTAATAATGCATTAGTTTTTACATTAAAACCTTACAAACAGTTTAGAAGGCACGGGGTAGCCCCGTGACATTTAGCTCCTGAGTTGAATGTACTGTAACCCTTTTTTCACTCCAGTCCTTCTGGCGTTGAGTAAAAACGGGATACGATAGTCTTAACCCCAGTTTTCTCTTTATTTCCTCCACTTGGGAACATACCAACACGGCAATACAGCTCAGCATAAAAGTCACTCTCTACTTCACCTCACGGTCCGGATTCTGAGTTACTCTTAAACATGTCCCCCTGAAACTGGGGTAAGTAAGAACCATAGTCTACAGCACGCATTAAATAGTGCACTCATAAATAGTGCACAATTGAACATAATAATATAAAATAGTCACAGTACTTATGTATTTTTTGAAATATCATGTATTTTGGTAATAGGAAGTGGGAATTTTATGTTATGTTAACATTATGTTTGGGGTTGTAGTTAATCCCCCACTTCTGACCACTGTTGTATACATCACACTACTTACACACTGCTTACTGATGTCCACGCAACCCCATAGTCATTCTTATTCCACTCACACATAGTCTAGCACCAGGTGTTTCCATGCAGGCAGAATGTCTAGTTTGAGATAACATTACAAACACTGTTAGGTTGGAAATATCAACAGAGTGAATGAGCTTGTTTAGGTTTTTATCCCTCTCGACCTATGACCCCACCCCCAGGTCACGCATGCGCAATTCCAGTGTGTGAAAAGGCTTATTCCACTGGATGATTATAGTGGTCCCATGTTTGAATCTGCACGGTAAGAGGCAGCTGCTGTCATGAATAAAGTTGATGGTGGTCTCTGTAAGACGTGATAGAAAGAGATCATCAAAATTCAGTTGATGAAACAGTCACAGATGGACTGAGAAACAGTAAAGTTACAAACTACTAATGATATCTCATGAACTGTCACTAACAGGAGCAGCATGTGTGACACTGAGAAGATGCAAAGCTCTCCAAACATTTCAAACATATCTCCACTCTTCCTTTTCACATTACACTATGTGAGCTGTAATCTCAGTTATTGACACTAGAGGGAGCTGCAGTCCCACCATGACTGACTTCATTTCCTGTAAAATACATGAAACAAAATGGGCACAGACAAAACCAAACAGACATCATTTTGATCATCAATTTATTCAATACTATAAAATATGTTAAAAAAAGAAAAAGCTGTTAAACCGTACCATTCATTCTGTAAACACTGTAAACCTGAAAACCACTAAAATGTTTCCCAGCTATTTTTGTCTTTCCTTTTATTCTTAGTTATTGTCTGTTATCATATCATGCATTTTGTATCAATAATTTCACATGACATGTGGTGCACTTTATTGTAAATGTTAATTTAAAAAAAAACTTTTCAAATTCCTCTCTGAACCTCCATGGAGGTTTTATCTTCCAGGAGCTTCTTCCTGTTGATGTTTCTCAATTAAATCCACCATCATCTGGTTTCTTAATTCTTCTTGGACTTTAGTCTTCTCTCTGTATGTCAAAGCAAAGCACATCTGTAATGATTCTGTCACGTTTGTCTAAAATTACCAAAATGACATGATACTGGTTCTCAGAAGCAATTCCTCAGCTTTCAGAAACTGGTGGAATTTCTGCGATAGAGTAAATATTAGCAGAGTTACAGTCATTTAAATCAACGTGTTCCCCAAAATGAGTTCAGAATCCCTGGGATATCTTCTTTTCCTACAGCAGACCAGACAATACTTTGCTGCCACCTGCTGTTCAGTCTTCAACTGATTCCATGTTTAAATTGAGTTTAATAATCCAACAGCTTGAAGATATTCAACTATCTATTCAATTTAATTTTAGTCCAGCTGTCCAGATTGAGGAGATCCTTCATAGTGAAGCTTGTCTGACCATCAGATCCCAATAATAATAATAGGTTTTCCATTTCTCACTGTGGCTTGGATAGCAAAATAAGCTATTCCTCACTTTACCCTGTGTCCTTTTAGTCCAGTGAGTTCTATTGGTATAGGTTGGATTTTTATAATTTTTTATGTGGAATGAGTATACAGTTAGTTGAAAAGAATGGCATATTGACTGATGCCATAACTTGGTGGAATAGTTGATTGCCAATGTAAAGATGAAAGTATTGACAAAAAAAGTGACCAAAAGCCAATTCTTTTTTAATTTTTGTTGTAATAAATTAATGCAAAATCATGTAGAAATGTGGTTTAATAGTTATTTTTTCAGTTGATGTTGTCAGCACATGTTTTGTGTTTCTGGATTGCATTTATTGACAACCTACCAAACTCACTGTGGTTTTAGGGGGAAAAAAGAAGTTTTTCATATTTCTTCAATAAAAAATACAGGGTGCATACACTGAAATTTGCCCTTTTGTTCACTAACCCAAACAGTCGAACAAGATGGCTGCCACCTCTGAACCTGGTTCCACTGGAGATTTCTTCCTATAAAATAGGGGACGTTTTTTTCTTCCCGCTGTCCCTTAATGCTTGTTCATGTGGGTCTTGTTGGGTTCTTTTTCTTTCTATGAACTTTATATTTTGTTAAGCGCACTGAGATGACTTTGTAATTTGCGCTATATAAATAAAGTTTAGTTGAGTGTTGTGTTGTGAATTGGCGCTATATAAATAAAGATTGATTGATTAGTGAAGTTAAGCATTTGTAGTTTTAAACATATTGAATTTGTTTTTTACTAACTTTTTGTGTGAGGTTCTTCTTCCCCTGCAGCATCCGTTACACTTACATGCAAATGGACAATTAATAAAAGTTGGCAATGATGTAATTTCCCCTGTGCTGAAGGCCTCAAAACCTGCCACTAACAACTACATTGAACAACACTAACCATAAACACATGCACTTGATAAGCACCCCTGCAGTAAGAAATGTTGAATGCTAATTTTTTTTTGTACAAATGTATGTGTCTTTTATCAGATTGTACCCAAACCACCGCTGCAGCCAAAGTCTCACTCTGAACTGAATTCAAAACTTGAGAGCCCTGGAGATGGAATATTGTGTCTTTCCTTGAGTTTTAACCTGTTTTGGCTGAAGGTTCTTTGTGTTTATAAAGTATTTACACTGGCTCCCAGTCAGCCTCAGAATAGTGTATAAATCTGTGAATGGGTTTGGTCCAGAATACATCAGTGACATGGTAGTCAGGTATGAACCCAGCAGGTCTCTCAGATCTATGGACACAGGTCAGATAGTGGAGCCCCGAGCTCACAGTAAACATGGTGATGCTGCTTTTAGTCGTTATGCTGTAAGAAGTTTTACAAACTGCCAGCAGAGTTGAAGTCAGCATCCAATGTGAACATTTTTAAATCATACTGCGTATGATTGAGAGAGAGATTTTTGGTCATGTTGTTGATGTCATGTGTTTGTTGATGATTTTACTGATGATTTTAATTGATTTTACTGGTGATTTTAATTGATTTTACTGGTGATTTTAATTGATTTTACTGGTGATTTTAATTGATTTTACTGGTGATTTTAATTGATTTTAATTGATTTTACTGGTGATTTTAATTGTTCGTATTGATTTTAAACAATTGAATGTTTTATCATGTAAAGCACATTGAGTTGCCTTGTGTATGAAATGAGCTATACAAATAAATTTGCCTTGAGAGGCACAGATGCCAGTTACTTAGTAATGCATTAATCTAATATGTCCACCATAACT
The DNA here is from genome assembly GCF_900634775.1 of Gouania willdenowi. Classification (NCBI taxonomy): domain Eukaryota; kingdom Metazoa; phylum Chordata; class Actinopteri; order Blenniiformes; family Gobiesocidae; genus Gouania; species Gouania willdenowi. The sequence continues at coordinate 23,148,438 of NC_041061.1, read as the reverse complement.
AATGGACAGCGGAGCATGGAAGATGTTCTGGAGTCATTGACATTACACATTCAGTGGAAATCTGGTGTTTATCTTTGTGGTTTGTTCAGGACAGACGTTATTGGACAACAAACATAGTGATGGTCATGTGAGTTATTTTATTTACACATTATTAGACACATTTTCAGGCATTTTATTTCTTACATTCAGGATAGTTTATACGAGTAAAACAGTCATTGAGAGCAGTGCTAAGGGTGTTATACCTTTTTCTAAGCTGTTGCAAGACAAACAGAAAGAAAGGCACAGCACAACTAAGAGCTGGACATTGTAAAGCCTATTTTAATTATTATTATTTATTAATCAGGTCTTCCTACAGACACACAAACTGGTGTGACATAATAAAGTTTAAATGACAAAATATGACAGACAAATGTATTCTGCACTGAAATAAAAGTTGTTAGTTTGAACTTAAAGCTGCTGGTGACGATTCTTAGCATTTTAAAAATTGAACCTGTTTTTCATTCCAAAGTTGTTCTCGTCCTCTACTGATGCCAGTGTGACCCCAAACACACTAACAAAGCAATTCCCCTTACATTTCTGTTTTTTTTCACGGATTGAAAGTTGTGCCAAAATCTTGAGGAGTGACGTCATATCACACCATAAACAAACCGGAACAAAAATAACATCAAGCGAATCACAGTTTGGCTAAAAAACACAAGATATCACAGTAAAAATTAAGTCAAAACGCTTCTTAAATATAAGAAATGTAACTTTAAACTTCAGTCTAACTTTGTATCGTAGAATATTATTGAAGATGCAGCAAAGTTGCTCTGTGTCAAGTTTAGGCTATCCTTGATATAATCTGTCATTAAATCTTTCCACTTTGTTTCCCTGAAGTCACAAGCATTATCTTTGGAAATGCAGAAAATCTAAATAGCACAATTGAAATGGAAACACCTGACTTTCGAAAAAACACTCAAAAATCGCTCAAAAGTTTTGACGCTTTCATGAGGAGGAATTTCAAACATTTAAATATTAAAATGTGTCACAAAAGTGCCACTTTTTCTGCAATTACATGTGACGTACTTGGTCACGTGACCACTGCTCTCTGAGAAAACATGATGCGGTACGTGTGGACAGCAGAGGAGACTGGGACAGTTTTTAGCATTATACTTTAAAATGATTACTGCAACATTAGACGTGAAACAACAAAGAAATACAGAGTGTTATAAAGAGGTTTGGAGAGTCTGACTTTCTGCAGCGAAGTCTCGCGGGATGAGATTTCACGGGAGCTACGAGGCTCCAGCCCAAAACAACGTTGAATGGAAACGCGTTCAAAGCACAATTATACTTTGTCGACATTTAGAAATATTGCTTTTATTTTGCGAAAATCTGAAATGGAAACACAGTTATATTTACATACTATATACTATATACTAGAACATCTACTTATAGTATCAGTACTTAGTTTCCCTACAGCCTTGATGTAGTTGAGTAGAAAGTATTTGTTGTTAAAGTTTCAACCTAATGTATGACTACAGCACTTAAACATAATCTCCATTACAGTCTTCAGGATCATTACTGTCCACAACTGTATGAAGCTTTTTGAAGACCTTCCCATCTTGTGGGTTTCTCCACTTCAGGGTGACTTTTCTCTCGACTTTCGACTTCAGTCTTTCTTCAAGCTGGAAAACAGTTTGTCTGAGATTGTTACACAATTCAAAATCATTTCACACACAACTTTAGGGTTCAAATGTTTTCCTTTAGAGTTGAGTTAAGAACATTAGTTTGTTGCTCATTTCCTGAGGTCTGTCAGCCTTTTTCTGCCTCCTTCAGTCATTCAGAATGATTTCTGCTCTGTATTTTCTGACAACTTTAGACACAAAATCACTGAATGACTCTGGATGAACATGATTTAAACTTCTAGGTTTTTATGGAAAGATTTACGAGCTACTACTCAGACTCTAAAAGAACTTTATAATGATATTTGTCTAATCTTGCACTACCCCAAAACCAATCCCCCTAAAACACAAAGAATGACAATGCATGTACAAAATGTGAGGAGAGTTTTCCAGTTGTGAGTTACATGAAAATATTAGCAAGAGCCAAAAGATCAGATCATAAAACACTGAGACTATAACACAGCTGAAAACCCCACACTTTTAAAGTGCCTTGAACTTGACACCTCTTCTGTTATTTCATTGGCTGGCCTAATACCTTTTTCTGCAGACTCATCTCCTTACTCAGCACTTCTAATGGTCTGTTCAGCCCCCTGCATTGGGCGATTTCTGAACTTTACACACGATCGAAACGATTGAAACGCTGAAGGTGGCTTTTTTAAACAATGGCCACGGTTACATGATGCTTTTTTTAAATTCTGAATCATTTATTCTGAATTAAATAATACAGAATTAAAGTGTTCTGCTTCGTGTTTACATGGAAGTAGTAATTCCAAATTGAGGTTTACATGGAAAACATGTTTAATCGCCTTCATTCAATTCTGCTTCAGGCCTGTGGTTTGGGAAGGCTTCTGATTGGACAGGGGGCGAACATAACGTATTCACGTCTACCGGAAAAAAATAAAAACAAACCCTTTCTTTTCGGCTACAACAGAGAAAGACCACTTAATAGCTACTATTTTCACTTTTATTTTGACTGTTTTGAAGCAACAGCTTGACAATAACACACTGTTTTACTTTCGTCAGCTGAGCAGGAGAAGTAAGATAGAGTACCAGAGAATAGAGGCAGAAGACCATACTGTAGCCAATCAAAGCCAGGAGTTTGTGCAATGGCTGCTCTACCTTCACTCTACAGGATTTTGAGTAGAAGGAGAACTTTCAATGACCCGCACGACATTTGTGAAGCTATGTGGCCTGATGTAATGCTTCATGTTGCCCAATGAAGCTTGTCATTTTCTGATGTGTGTGTGTGTGCGTGTGTGTGTGCGTCTGTGTCTTTGTATGTCTGTGTGTGTGTAATATGTCCATCCATCCACTCTTTTCATTATATCCATAACTTCTAAGGTTCCTAAATAATCTTGGATCGAGTCCAACGCTTACTTCGGGCGGCCATCCTGGATTATGTGCTCGTCAGCACATCATCGTGACAGGATGAGCATGGCAGAACGACCAGTATTATTTAAAGCGGAACAAAACGTATACAAGATCGAGGAATTATTCAATTCTGAATTAAAATCAGAACAAACCAACCGCCTACTTCGGATTGGCCTTTTTAATTAGGAATTAGGTGTTTACAAGGGAATTAATAATCCTTTTAAAGAGGATTACATTTTTATTCTGAATTAAAGGGGAATTAAAACTCTCATGTAAACGTAGCCATTGAAAAAAAATCATATACCCTTAGAACAATCTCTTTCTAAAATTGATAGTAAAATATAAACTAATTGTCCTATGGGGCATTTTGAATGACTTTAAATGTAAAAGACACATATAAATCATACTAATTGTCAGAAATAATTTTGAGTTATTTACAGATTCTGAAAGTGTGGTTTCTAAGCTTTCCATTGATGTCACACACATAGAAATCTATTAATATTTGAAGAAGTTATGGCTGTTTGAATGTTCTTCTTCAAAGATGAAACATTTTTGTCACCTCTCGGAGCAGCCAGCTGAAGGGCTAAGGGGTTACTTTGCAGTACCCCACCCCCAGCAACATTTATCAATAGCTGTTTTCAATTAATACCTTTGCCTTCAGTTTAGTTTTAAATTGAAACATGGCGTTGATTCAGAATCATAGTTTGATTACCTGTACGTAAACATTACCTGTGAAAAGTGATTCCACAGAATGTGGTTTGTATGTTGGTTCATTTAAACATCCACAAGATTGTAAGTCAAATTTGTAATAAGATAATAAAACCACCATTTTCAAAATATTTAAGCATCCTGTGTACTAGCTATTGTACATGTGTGATATTTTTAATAAATAAAAAAAGTTTGGAAGATTCAGTGAATAATTCTCCACCTCTTACCAATACCCCTGTAGATGTACATGCACCAAGATGGCAGCACTTTCAGCATGTCCCTCCACAGCCAATGAGGCGTCTATTCATGGCTCCAGAGCCACATATTTCCAACCCTGACCTAGGGTCACCTTGTAGTTTGCCTTTATAGCAGGTGTATACGTTTCAGATTGGTGTCATTAAGCTATAATGGTCACCTTTGCCAGCCCTCACATGAAGACATGATCTGTCTGATTCAAGCCTTGTGTTATTATAAAAAACCATAAAATTGGCCTTTGAAAGTTTGGGATTCACCTTTTTGAGGAGGTCCTTTTTCACTGCTGGGTCATTGAGGTCCAAGGCAGAATTCCCAGAAGTTATCTTAAGCTGCAGTCTATATGCTGCTCATCAGAAAAAAGAAAAAGCTTTAATTAGTGTTCGTAGTAATGCCATTAATTGTAATGCTGTATTTTAACAACATTTATTTTGAAAATACAAACAAAAAGGAAAATATTGGCCTGCATCTAAAATGTCTAACATGATCTATAGTTTTTATTAGATTTATTGAGTTTTTTTAAAATCTTTTTATTGTTATTATTATTATTTGTATTCAGTTGTAGAGCATTCTAAATTTAAAGGTTGACATCTCCATAATCCATTGGTTAATAATGAATGGGCCAGTTTTTTCTCATACCTGTTGCTGATTAATGTTTTCTGTTAGAGTAATATCACATGATCAAGTCTTTTCTAATAATCCTCACTACAAAATAAGTAATAACAGTGGGTACAATCAATATCATCCAATATGCAAGGTTACAATCAGTGTTAATTATGACAGCAAATGTTTTATTTAGTTTTATTTATAGTCTTTGGGCTAAAATGCAGCATAGTTTCAGTCAAAATGAAGTTATCAGGATTATTTTAGATATAGTTTTAGTCAATAAATGATATTAAGATTTTAGTCGACTAAATCTGTTACAGAAATAATAGACCTAAATATAAAGCTTAGGAGTTTATACATTTTTTCAAGTTTCAGTTGTTATTGATCAACCTGATTTAATGTTTTTAAATTTAATGACGTATTTGATGTGATCAATGCGTAAAATCATATAATCACATGAGTTCTGATTGGATTTCGTTCCATGTGATGAAATTATAGTTACATTTTTATAAACTAACAAAAATATTGATACATTTTAATGTAGTTGTAGTAGAGGGGTCGGCTTCTGATTGAGAGGTTGAAGGTTCGATTCCAGTCTCACAAAGTGTCCTTGGGCAAGAACTGAACCCTAAGTTGCTCCCAGTGGTCGACTAGTGCCTTGCATGGCAGCTCAGTCCTATTGGTGTGTGAATGTGTGAATTCCCTGATAATGTGAAGCGCTTTGAGACTACTCCAGAGTGGTGATAAAGCGCTATATTAATCAAGTCCATTCACCATTGTCATTTTAAAAAATGTAGTCGACAAAAACTATGATTAAAACTTTAGTTGTATCGTACAAGAAGTAAATAGTTGCATCAGTTGTACACCTATCTTCTGTGTTTGTTTTGCAATTATTTGTATCTATTTTAATAAGTGGCACAATCTGTGTCTGGAAGGTTTTAGGTTCAAACCCTATTCGTTTTCTATTTTCTATGAGTTTCCATTTTGTCAGTGAACCTGGTTTTATTTAGTTTTCAGTTATTTTTTTGGTATTTAGTTGGTTGTCTGTGTGTGTGGTTCATGTCTGTGTGTTTCCACACACCCTGTTTTGTTAAGTAGAGTGTGTTTGTGTTTAGTCCCTTGTGTTTCCACCCAGGTGGGCCGTGTGTACTGATTGTCTTCCCTCACCATTTAAAGAAGTGTTTGCACTCGGCATGTTTACTGCATTGTGATTGGATTGTCATCAAGGTCAATTAGTCAGTTATTTAGGTAGCTTTGGTTTCTACTTTTCCTTATGTTTGCTTTGTAATTTGAATAGTTTCGTTTTTTTTAAAAAAAGGACTTTTGTTTAGACACCACTTCCTCTTTTATATCCACGTCTAGATTGTCCAACATCTTCCCAATAATAGTTCCTCCTTTTCACTAATAATGTTTTGGATTAGGGTAAAAAATGTTAGGCAGTATTTGCCTAATTTATAAAACACTTTCCCAGTTTCATTTTATGATTATCATTAACCCACTAACCATGAGGCATACTGTAGCAGACAAATGGCAGTTTTTCTTCACAGGATAAAAACTTCCATTTTCCCCCCATGGTTGATGAGGTCACAGCACAGATAACTTTCATGGAGTTGAGATTATTATGAACACTGCCCCAGTTGCTGAAGGTGAAGTTGCTTCCATCAGACCAGAAAAAGTTTGGAGGTCTGTGTAGCCCAATCCATACCAATGAGCCCTCTGTCTCACTGTAAATCTTTTTTACCACTTTGATATTTGTCACAGTCACCAGGTCCACATAATTTTCTCGACAGTATTTCTGTGCGACTGGCCAAGTTTCAGAAGAATTCACAAAAAAAACGTTGGGATCCAACTGTGACCCTGTTGAGACAATCATTAGGGTTTTAGAGAGGAGTATTCTTACACTATGATTATATTTTATAGAAATTAAGTTTTGATTTTTCATTTTCTCACCATTGTAACAAACAACATGCCGCTTAGATGAACAAAGCACATCACTCCATACATTTCTTACTGCAACACAAAGGTCATTAGCTGAATAAAAGTCAGGTTGATCACTTCTCCAGTTACTATAGTTAGCACCGACTCCTGAGAATCCATCTGACCATCTCCAGTCGATTGTGCTGTACAGACCCATCCAGACCTCTGAGCTCTGACCAGCTGATGTAATGGTGTCTAGAAGCTGGTCGTTCTGCTCTTTGTTTCCAATTGTGGCCAGGTCTGCATAAGTCTGCCTGCAGTAGGTCTGAGCTTCAGTCCAAGTCTTTTGATCAGCAACATAGTGGTACTGTAGGCATGTGGAGTAAGACCACCCTGTGGAGAAACAAACACTTTAATGAATGTGGAAGCACAATGTACATGCAGGGGTTTGAAGAAGTCTGACTTAATGTATGACAACAAAGGACCAAAGTTACTTTAAAGAGTAACTAAACTCTAAAACCACTTTTTTCTGCTGAATTTAAGTGTCTGTGTATATGGTAGTGTTGTTGATCACCAAACACACCACATCACTTGACCACTAAAACACAAATACAAGATTCAGTCAGACGTATATTGATCATGCATCTAAACCTTTAAAGATCCAGTATTTTGCTATTTTTCACCCATCTCCATTTGTTCTAAAAATCCCAACAACATAGAATTTGAGGTTTATTTTCCCAAACTTAGCTATTTTCTGGAGTTTTAGCCTTCTGAAAAGTCACTTTCAGAGCGCTCCCAAAAACAAGCTGCCTATGCATGAGTAGACGTAAACACACGCACACTCCTTCAGCATGTGTTTATCACAGTAACAGCAGCAGTTAATCATTAACAGTCTTCCTTCTCCTCCTCACCTCACAGAAATAGTTCATTTAAGACGATAGTTCATTGTTTTGTCCAACCGCTGTGTTACACTGGGTCATAAACACGTCAGATCATCCCAAAAAAGCGATACAAGGCGGTATAACTGCTACTAAAAATAGAACTGATTGTGACCGCTCGCTCTGCGCCACAGGAAAGTAAACTCTCAACTATCAGCTGAGTCAGCTGCTTCACACCCTCACATAGGCGGCTATATTGCTTTCTTCTCCTCTTCACCTCTTCCGGTCACAAGAATAGTCCATTTAAGACAATAGTCCATTTAAGATGATAGTTAATTGTTTTGTCCAACCGATGCGTTGCATTGGGTCTCAAACACGTCAGATTATCCCAAAAAAGGTGATACAAGGTGGTATAACGGCTACTAAAAGTGAAACTGATATTCTGTATTATCTATATACTGAACGTAAAGATATTAACTGTAATATGTGTACATGTGCCTGTTACGTTTAAAAAAATACAAGGACTGGATTTACAGAAAGATTAATCAGCCATAACGTATTTGTTTTTTTTTTCTTTTTTTTTTTTTTTTACAATTATTATATACATTAGTGCAATGCCCGTCGGAAGTATGTATTCATATCGTGGGGGCTTAAGTAGAGTAGTCAATTATGGCTAAATGAGTTTGTGTTTAAAGGTTGGATGTACAAAGAGGTGTACATACTCAAGGGGTCTGCAACCTGCGGCTCTGGAGCCTCATGTGGCTCTTTGACTCTTTTGCAATGGCTCTTTGTAGCTTTAAAAATAATAATAAAATAAAATAATGAAATGTTATTTCTTACTGTACAGAGGATGTTGATGATTAATGACAATAACGTCAAATAAAATGATGATAAAACAATTGGTTAACATAAAAATAAATCACGTTATGCAATAACTGCCTACTTCAACTCCTACAACCTCTACTTACCATCAACTTTCCTGCACCTGTGGCTAACCTTAAGTTTTAAATCCGTTGTAAGATAACTAAAGTAACAAAAAGATTATTTTGGAAGAAAATAGAGTCTGTGGAAAGAAAAAAAATTATTTAATTGTCAATATGCAGCCTTAATATGCAAGCTTGATATGTTGCAAGAATTTTTTATATTTTTTTGTTTGGTGTATTTTTTGGTAATGTATGTTTTTTGGAGTCATTATGTGTATGTTTGTATCTTTCTGTCGTGTTTTTGTGAAACTTTTGCATAATTATTGTTTTTTGTTGCCATTGTACTGTGATTCTGGAATCATTTTGACTATTATTGTATGTTCTTTGGTGTAGTTTTGTGCATTTCTGTTGTCATTTTGTGTATAAATATTTAGTTTTGTGTATTTTGAGTCAATTTCATAATTTTCTGAAATGTATGTTTAGTGTTTTGTTTTATTTTACTCATTTAGTATTTATTATATATATATATTGTGTGTGTGTGTGTGTGTGTGTGTGTGTGTGTGTGTGTGTGTGTGTGTGTGTGTGTGTGTGATTAACAGGCACTCCTATGCCACATGCTATATCTGTTACTGAGGGAGGTACGTGTGGTTTGTGGTACAGCTCAGGATTTATATATATATATATATATATATATATATAAATAAACTGTGTGTGCACGTTGACAGCTGTAATTCTTTTAAATAAGCAGCAAATTGATTTGCATGTTCTTCAGTTTGTGTGTGTTTATTTTTTTGCATCATAAAGTCATGCATGTTAGACTTACTGTAGTGCACACGTGGGCAACTTTGGTTCTCAACCTTGGGACCGCGAGACACTGGGAAGGGGTTTCCAGATGCCTTCAAGAAACTAAGAATATATTTTTGAACAATTTGAGCCCATTTTTGCTTAATTTCACCCTTTTTTCTGCAACTACACCAAACTCACCATTTTCATCTTTTTCTTGCCGTTTTTTTTGCTCATTTTAATGCATTTTTGCTACATTACTCCCATGTACATCACTTTTCCTCCTAATGTCACATATGTTGACCCAATATTGTAACTTTTAACCACTTTTTGCCGTATTTCATGCTTTTTTTTTGCCAATTTAACCACATTCACAATTTTTCATGCTCATTATTTGCTAAATTACTTTGTCTCAACCACCCTCCCCCCATTTCTGCCACTTTTAAGCCAATATTGACACTTTGAACCCTTTATAACACTTTTTTTGTCTGTTTTTGTCCACTCTAATTTGCAACTTTGAACCAATTTCTGTGGTTTTTAAAATCCCATTTCCCCAATATTTCCACCATTTTTGGTCACTTTTAACCCATTTTATTTCTGATTAAAACAAGGATTTACATCTTTAAGATGACTATGTATTATGGCAGAAATAATACTAAACTCAATCTAATAGTACACGTGTTAAACTCAAGGCCTGCGGACCAAATCTCCTTTTGGTTCATCTAATTTAGCCAGCAGGAGAAAGTCAAATGGACATTTAAAAATTAATCATTAACTGACCAACTAATTCAGTTGTAGATTACTCAGTCCCGCCAAATACCCACATTTAACAAAAGGGATCACAGTTTTCCTCCTAATATCACACGATGGCAGTCAATTTCAATCTGAAATTGTTAAAGAATTCAAATATTTTTTTCTGAAGTGTTTCAATTTTGCTCAAATTTTTTTAAAAATCACAAATTTAAGAAAATTGAAGTTCTAATCCCGCAGGGACGGATATCTCTCACTTATTATTTTACATATATTGTGTAACATTTCTATCATTTTCTCCACCTATAATCTGAGGCCCACTTCAGATCAAACTGGTCGGTATTTGTTCCCTGAACTTAAATGAGTTTGACAGTCCTGTAATAGAAGAATCCTCCTTGGACATCCCTCTGCAGCTCTGTCAATGTGTCTCTCACTTCCTCGTTGGTGCGGAGTACAGTGGGTACAGTGGGAACAGTGGAAACAGTGAGGGTGTGTAACAGGGCGTGACTGCCTCCCAGTCTCTCTGCAGCCAACAGAAACATGGGAAACCTGGAGCTCACAGCTGTAGCATTAAAGCATCATGGGAGTAAAAATGGAGCTTGTTTAGAAAATGTGAGCATTCGTACGACTTGATAATGTTAAACTTTAGTGAATTGGGTTTGATTTGACTGGTTCTGGAAAGTTTTTCAGTTAGTTCTACACAAGTTCACTGTCTCCATGCCTGGATTGGCTGCTTACTGGTTGCCCACATATGGTGGATTACAGTAAGCGTTTGCCATAAAAACAAGTAGAAATAGTTTTGATTCAAAGTTGTGACTGAACTAAACATTAACATATTCTATAGCTCAAGCTGTGATTATGTGCTGTGTGTAAGTTTTCAGTAAAATAGCCCCAAACTTTTGAGACTTTAGGTTGGTTCATCTTCTGATCAGTATGTAAATGGTGAAGCAACACTGCACCCAGCAGTTCATGTATGGCTTAACTGAGGCCTTTTTGTAGCTGCTGATTGGTTCCAATTTTGTCACTAAGTATTTTCAGTTGTGTGTCAAAGTATTTTCAATTACCCAATGTGTATTGTGTTTTGAATTGATGTGTTTTCCCAACGGTACCCTGAGATTTCCTTTTTGAACTAAGTGTCTAATGTATGAAAAAGTGTGTAGTGTGCAGGAACAGGTGTGTTAAAGAAATGCAACTAAAGTGCAAAGCAGCACTTTTGTTAAAGGTATGGTTATACTTTGTTTAAGGTATGGTAAAAACAGCTTCAATACTTACTTTGGTTTAAGCAATGAGTAAAAACTGTGAACCTGGAACTGTTTGCGGTGTCTGTTTTTCGCACCGTCTGATTCTGGATCTGGATTTTTTTGTATAGTTTGTTTTTTGTTGCCATTGTACTGTGATTCTGGAATCATTTTGACTATTTTTGTATGTTCTTTGGTGTAGTTTTGTGCATTTCTGTTGTCATTTTGTGTATAAATATGTAGTTTTGTGTATTTTGAGTCAATTTCATAATTTTCTGAAATGTATGTTTTTTGGAGTCATTTTGTGTGTTTTAGGTTTAGTGTTTTGTTTTATTTTACTCATTTAGTATTTTATTACATTTATAGTGTGTGTGTGTGTGTGTGTGTGTGACTTTTAGCAGTATAAAAACATTTTTAATGTTGACCTTTTCTTTTTTTAACCCAAACAAACTGCGACACAGTGACATCATGAACCCGGAACCGGAAGTAGTGCGCTCAATACCGCGCTCTTACCGAGGGAGCCGTAATTTTAAAATTAACGTTTTGAGACGCCAAATTACTCCAAAATAACGGGTGCACACACTTGGGGTATTTGGAACCTATTGACGAAGATTCAGGTTGAACTCATACCGTGTCGGGGAGATATTTGCTACAGGCACGCACGCACGCACGCACGCACGCGCACACACACACACACACACACACACACACACACACACACACACACACACACACACACACACACACGCACCTACACACACAGACCTTCCTTGAATTTATAGATAGATTTCCTATGTTTCATTTTGTTCAGGCATCGAAAAGGGCAGCTATTGTTTTTTACACCGTTGTGTTCGGCCGCCAAGAGCTCCTGACCGCGGAATGTACTGGCAATAATATACTTTGTCACCCTGGATTTTCACTGGATGCGTATATGCTGCGAAACAACAGCTCAGCTGATAGGTTTCCATTAAAGTCCCATGTTACGCTAAATCACATTGTTTGTTTCATTGATTCCCTCAATTGTTAGTTAGAGGGTGATTTGCTCCTTTCTTACTGCAGAGCGAGCACAAACACCTCCCGCCTTGATGACAAATTTGACGTGGCACTGAGCTGGAGAAGCCCCGCCTCCAGGAAGCTCTCTGCTGTCATTGACATGTAAACATGAAAACCCCTATGAAGGGGAGCATTTCAGCGTCCTTCACGCAGTGCTATGTATGTATTTTCTACAGTCTATGTATGTACCAGTGAACGCCCAGCCCCCACGCTCTGTCTTGTGTTTATAAAGCAAATTAATGGCTCCTTATTGTGCTTTTGCAGGGCTTGATGACAACACATTGGTTTAAACCAGGAACGTTTTATCAGCTGATTAATGTTGGTCAGTACATTAGATAAAAATCTATATCTTTCCTTTAGGATCTCATCAGGTAAATGAAGGGATTGCATTAATGCCTAAATATTTCATGTCCTGTCAGCTGTCAGATCCAATCACACAGCAGCATGTCCAGAGAATGATCCACCTATTCTAAGGCTGGTCGTTTTCCAAGGTAACTGATTGGCCAGGAGGTTGGGCTAAAGTCAGGGACCAGGTACAGTTTGATCTTCTTTGATATAAAAATGTACAAGTCAATGTCACCAGTAGGCTGTTCATCATCTGAAAACTGGGAGGTGGTTATCAGGATACTGGCTCCCAGCTTCTTCCCAGTTGGTGTGTACATCTTTGGGGCAGTGGTCAGTAGGAAAATAAGGAAAGTAACAGACTGCATACCTGGGGTGATGGGATCTTGTTTAGTGATTATGGGATAATTATGAATTGGTGCCTTGGTCTCTCTCTGGTAGTTCTGTAATTATTATATTTGTATTAAAATAATTATGTACAATATATATTTAAACCTTGTTTGTAACAAAGGAGGGATAGAAATGGTTAATTCCAGAACTATTATCTCTCCCAGGCCTGATCATCTCTTAGTCAGAGTTCCCTAAACAGTCCATATTGACTTTGCATCCTCATCTAAAACCACCATAACACCACTTCATAATTATTAAAAAATAAACACTCAGGACCTCATTTCTCTGATGGCAAATTTTTCTCTTACCAAAATGCAATTTTTGTGTCTTTGTTGAAACGTTCAAAATATTGGAAGGATGACGGGCAAATAGATTAATTTATCCCCCAAAATGGATCGGAGTATATCTGATACCAAATCCAGCCCTTATAAGGTGGCTTACGTTACCATCAAACACCATACAGACTGATTTCAGATTTGTGATCTCATGTTAATCAGCAAACATTTCTCTTCAACTTAATAGAAAAACATTGTGTGATAGACATAGGACATTTTGTGCAAGGTTGCAGAAAGAATCACATATTGGAAAACTTATCTTTCCTGGTAATGTCTCGATTATATTAATCAATTCATGGAGGTAAACACTATCGTTCATTGGTAAAATAAACGTGATGCTGAAATTGCCGCCACATTGCAAACATTTACAGTAAGAATAGCAAATATTTAGGAGCTTTAAACCATAATCATTATTTTTTTAATGGTACTATTACAGCCTGCTCCTTTTTTAATATTTTTCAACATTTATGAGATTTCAGAAAATAAATTTTATCTCCAAACTTTAACTGCAAGATAGCTCCAACTTGTTGCCAAACCCACAGGTCCAGTAGAACAAACTTGTTTACAATAGTTTTCCTCAAAAGCTGTCATTCCGTCTGTAAGCCTTTTAAATAGTTATAGTCAGTTATAATAACTGCTTATTGTTTTTGCCACTTTTAGGCCTTCATATCATAACTTTCTGAACCAAATAATTGACTACTAACCTGAAAGACACATGAGAGCCAGTAAGATCCTCGCCATCCTGATCTGCTCAGTGGATTGTTTCACTCTAGATTGTGTATATATTAGGGCACAATTTAAACAAATTTGCTACTTGTTTTTTCTTGTTGCCCAAGGTCACCTTTAAACAAGGACGAGCAAAGATTTGTTTATCATGACCTTAATCAAATGAAATGCTAATTCCTCTGTGGTTCACCCTGTGGAAAAGATATTAGTCATTATGTAATTTTCTTCTTGACTGAAAAGTGTCGACCAATAATCTGATCAGACCTTTTTCAGTGCCTCATTTTATCCTCTCTACTGTTGTTGTCAGCAAAGGATTAGTTAGCAATAGCAATAGAAACAGAGAAACAATTGTGTGAGTAAGACAAATACCTGTCGTCAATCTCTTTAAACATACTTTTTCTTTTTTTTTTCCTTCACAATGCAGTGCAATCTTTATACAGCAGCTTTTTATGTTTTATTATTGCAACAAAACTCACATTTATTGTATTGCTTAATATGGTGCTAATCACCAACTCCCCCTAAGGAAGGAACCCAAAGCACACACACACACATCACCACCACCATCCGGAATTATGTATTCATATAGTGGGGTGTGATTCTGGAATAATATTGTGTATTTGTTTTTTTTATCTTTCTTAGTGTAATTTTGTGCATTTCTGTTGTCATTTTTTGTATTAATATTTAGTTTTGTTTATTTTGAGTCATTTTAATGTTTTTGTTGTTGTTTGGTATATTTTTCTGTAGTGTATGTTTTTTGTTGTATTTTACTCATTTGGTATATTTTTATTATAAATACCTTATGTGTGGTGAGGGCGACTTTTGGTGTGTGTGTGTGTGCGTGTGTGCGTGCGTGGGTGCGTGCTCGCTCGCTCCTTTGTCGTGTGGGACTCTCCCTATCTCCTCCATTCAACATAATCCATCACAGGTTGTTGAATACCATGACAAATGAACATTTTGCAACACCAAAGTCACAACTCTTTCTCTAAACGGCTGTGTGTGTGTTCTGCGTGTGCGTTCCGGCCCTCTCTCACACACACGCACGTGCATTAGTCGTGTGTGTTTGTGTACATATACATTGTAGCTGCTATCATCTCAACACACAGAATAATATAAGAAGAAACACTCACCTTTGCGCAGAACAAACGATAATCATCGTGGAGCTGTGTTCTGAACCCATCTGTTCACAAAAAAGTTACATTCCTCTGTCTGAAGAACCAGATAGTTTGTGATATGGTGTCACTGCGCACAGTGATGGAGACAGAGGAGGTGGACTCTGTGACCCACGATTTAAAGGAAGTTTGGGATCACGGGAATCATTTTAAATAACCGTGAAATATTACCTTAAATAACTTTTAGCAGAACAAAAAAGTTTTTAATATTTGTATTCATTTTTAAAATTGATCTTTTTTAAACCCAAATTAACTGCAACACAGTGACCGGTGACCCGGAAACGGAAGTAGCGTGCTCAAATTACTCTGAAATAGCGGATGCACAAACTCGTGGTATTTGGAAGCCGTTGACAAAGTTTCAGGTCAAACATACATTACGTCAGGGAGAGATTTGCTCCACAAACACCCGTGCATGCAGACCTTTCATGCATTATGGCATGTATGAGATAAATTTGGCTTCAATTCACCACCTCAAAAGTGACATCATTTTCCCACTTCTCCAAAATGTCCGTGCTACCGCACCGGTGCACACATTCTCATGCTATGATTATTTTTATAAATCACAAACTTTGCGTGGATAGTGTTGTGCGCATAATTCAGGCCCCGTTTTTTTTTTTTTTTGGGGGGGGGGGGTTAACATTCATGAGTTTTCAAAAAAAAAGTCTGATCTTCAAGTTAAAAAAGTCCTTTAACTGCAAGATAACTCCAAGGTGTTGCTGAACCTACAGGTCTAGAAGACAGTTCTTGTTTACAATAGCTTTCCTCAAAAGCTGCATCAGTCATTTTGTAAGCCTTTAACTACAGTAGTTAGCTTTAAAAATAACTGTTCTCTGTCTTTGCCACGTTTAGATCTTTTCAGATCAGAACTTTCTTCCAAAAGAGACCCAGATAATTGACTACTAACCGGAAAGACACATGAGGGCAAATAAGATCCTTTTCATCCTTATATGTTCAGTGGATTGTTTCACTCTAGATTGTGTAAACATCAGGAAGCAATTTAAACAAATTCGCGACTTGCTTTTTCTTGTTGCTCAAGGTCACCTTGAAAACAAGGATGAGCAAAGATTTGTTTATAATGACCTTAGTCAAATGAAATGCTAATTCCTCTGTGGTTCACCCTTTGAAAAAGATATTAGTCATTATGTAATTTTCTTCTTGACTGAAATATGTCGACCAATAATCTGATAGATCTTTTTCAGTGCCTCATTTTATCCTCTCTACTGTTGTTGTCGGCAAAGCATTACTTCTTTAAAAGCATATTTAATAAAGCTGTAATATGACATGATTGTATTCTATTATCTGTTCCTTGGACATAGCAATAGAGACAGAGAAACGTCTGAAGAGAAATGTCGTCAATCTTATAAAACCGAATTTTTCTTTTTTTTTTACGTGAACAATGTAGTGCAATCTTTTTACAACGGCTTTCTATGTTTTTTTTTATTGCCTAACACTATGTTTATCACCAACCCTCCCTAAGGAAGGAATGCAAAGCACCCCGCAGCTGCCTCGGTGCCACCCTCCAGTGGCTTCACACTCTCTCACACCCCGGTAGAGGGTGTTTCTGCTGCACGACACACTTGAGCCCACCCTCCATCACACCTTCCCAGTTGAAACTGTTGTTGGTCCACAACAGAGCCAGAACACATGGATCATGTGTTTATGCCACCGTGCACCAAGTGTGTCCGATTGTAGATCATATTCCCATTTTGCGGTTCATGAAGCGGTACACTCGGAGCCTTATTATGAACATATTTAAAAACATGACCTAATGGCTCACTGTTCACATTTATTACACACCAGGCTTGGGTAAGATTACTTAGATATATAATTCTGATATGCGAGGGCATTAAATATATGCAATGAATCTGGCTTTAATTCACCACCTCATCATTGGTAACATCGTTTTCCCACTTCTCCAAAATGTCCGTGTTACCGCACCGGTGCTCACATTCTCATGCTATGTTTATTTTTTTTAAATCACAAACTTTGCATGGAGAGTGTTGAGCGCATATTTTAGGCCCCGTTTTTTTTTCGTATTCATTAACATTCATTCAAGTTAGGAGTCCTTTAACTGCAAGATAACTCCAACATGTTGCTGAACCTACAGGTCCAGAAGAAAGTTATTGTTTACAATAGCTTTCCTCAAAAGCTGCATCAGTCATTTTGTAAGCCTTTAACTACAGTAGTTAGCTTTAAAAATAACTGTTCTCTGTCTTTGCCACGTTTAGATCTTTTCAGATCATAACTTTCTTCCCAAAGAGACCCAGATAATTGACTACTAACCGGAAAGACACATAAGGGCGAGTAAGATAATTTTCATTTTTATATGTTCAGTGGATTGTTTCACTCTGGATTGTATAAATATTAGGAAGTGATTTAAACAAATTTGGTGTGTGAATTGGCGCTATATGAATAAAGATTGATTGATTAGTGAAGTTAAGCATTTGTAGTTTTAAACATATTGAAGGTGTTTTTTACTAACTTTTTGTGTGAGGTTCTTCTTCCCCTGCAGCATCCATTACACTTACATGCAAATGGACAATTAATCAAAGTAGGCAATGACGTAATTTCCCCTGTGCTGAAGGCCTCAAAACCTGCCACTAACACCTACTTTGAACAACACTAACCATAAACACATGCACTTGATAAGCACCCCTGCAGTAAGAAATGTTAAATGCTAAATTTTTTTGTACAAATGTATGTGTCTTTTATCAGATTGTACCCTAACCACCGCTGCAGCCAAAGTCTCACTCTGAACTGAATTCAAAACTTGAGAGCCCTGGAGATGAAATATAGTGTCTTTCCTTGAGTTTTAACCTGTTTTGGCTGAAGGCTCTTTGTGTTTTGATAGTTGAGAGGCACAGATGCCAGTAACTTAGTTACTTAGTAATGCATTACTTTAATATGTCCACCATAACTAATGGACAGCGGAGCATGGAAGATGTTCTGTTGTTACACATCCAGTGGAAATCTGGTGTTCATCTTTGTGGTTTGTTCAGGACAGACATTATTGGACAACAAACATAGTGATGGTCATGTGAGTTATTTTATTTACACATTATTAGACACATTTTCAGGCATTTTATTTCTTACATTCAGGATAGTTTATACGAGTAAAACAGTCATTGAGAGCAGTGCTAAGGGTGTTACACCTTTTTCTAAGCTGTTGCAAGACAAACAGAAAGAAAGGCACAGCACAACTAAGAGCTGGACATTGTGAAGCCTATTTTAATTATTATTATTTATTAATCAGTTCTTCCTACAGACACACAAACTGGTGTGACATAATAAAGTTTAAATGACAAAATATGACAGACAAATGTATTCTGCACTGAAATAAAAGTTGTTAGTTTGAACTTAAAGCTGCTGGCGACGATTCCTAGCATTTTAAAAACTGAACCTGTATTTCATTGAAAAGTTGTTCTCGTCCTCTACTGATGCCAGTGTGACCCCAAACACACTAACAAAGCAATTCCCCTTACATTTCTGTTTTTTTTCACGGATTGAAAGTTGTGCCAAAATCTTGAGGAGTGACGTCATATCACACCATAAACAAACCGGAACAAAAATAACATCAAGCGAATCACAGTTTGGCTAAAAAACACAAGATATCACAGTAAAAATGAAGTCAAAACGCTTCTTAAATATAAGAAATGTAACTTTAAACATCAGTCTAACTTTGTATCGTAGAATATTATTGAAGATGCAGCAAAGTTGCTCTGTGTCAAGTTTAGGCTATCCTTGATGGAATCTGTCATTAAATCTTTCCACTTTGTTTCCCTGAAGTCACAAGCATTATCTTTGGAAATGCAGAAAATCTAAATAGCACAATTGAAATGGAAACACCTGACTTTTGAAAAAACACTCAAAAATCGCTCAAAAGTTTTGACGCTTTCATGAGGAGGAATTTCAAACATTTCAATATTAAAATGTGTCACAAAAGTGCAACTTTTTCCTGCAATTAAACGTGACGTACTTGGTCACGTGACCACTGCTCTCTGAGAAAACATGATGCGGTATGTGTGGACAGCAGAGGAGACCGGGACAGTTTTTAGCATTATACTTTAAAATGATTACTGCAACATTAGACGTGAAACAACAAAGGTATACAGAGTGTTATAAAGAGGTTTGGAGAGTCTGACTTTCTGCAGCGAAGTCTCGCGGGATGAGATTTCACAGGAGCTACGAGGCTCCAGCCCAAAACAACGTTGAATGGAAACGCGTTCAAAGCACAATTATACTTTGTTGACATTTAGAAATATTGCTTTTATTTTGTGAAAATCTGAAATGGAAACACAGTTATATTTACATACTTTATGCCTTTATCTGTGTTAAAAGAGGTGATAAGGAGAGCCAGCAGCAGCTTTAAGAATAATCTTTGTGGTTTCTTTTTCCACAGTGTTAGATAACAAAGTAAAATGCATCAAAGTCTATCTGTGATCAACTATTTATAAAGAACAAATATTGCAGAATGAAGTACTAGAACATCTACTTATAGTATCAGTACTTAGTTTCCATACAGCCTTGATGCAGTTGAGTAGAAAGTCCAGTATTTGTTGTTAAAGTTTCAACCTAAAGTATGACTACAGCACTTAAACATAATCTCCATTACAGTCTTCAGGACCATTACTGTCCACAACTGTATGAAGCTTTTTGAAGACCTTTCCATCTTGTGGGTTTCTCCAATTCAGGGTGACTTTTCTCTCTACTTTCGACTTCAGTCTTTCTTCAAGCTGGAAAACAGTTTGTCTGAGATTGTTACACAATTCAAAATCATTTCACACACAACTTTAGGGTTCAAATGTTTTCCTTTAGAGTTGAGTTAAGAACATTAGTTTGTTGCTCATCTCCTGAGGTCTGTCAGCCTTTTTCTGCCTCCTTCAGTCATTCAGAATGATTTCTGCTCTGTATTTTCTAACAAATTTAGACACAAAATCACTGAATGACTCTGGATGAACATGATTTAAACTTCTAGGTTTTTATGGAAAGATTTACGAGCTACTACTCAGACTCTAAAATAACTTTATAATGATATTTGTCTAATCTTGCACTACCCCAAAACCAATCCCCCTAAAACACAAACAATGACAATGCATGTACAAAATGTGAGGAGAGTTTTCCAGTTGTGAGTTACATGAAAATATTAGCAAGAGCCAAAAGATCAGATCATAAAACACTGAGACTATAACACAGCTGAAAACCCCACACTTTTAAAGTGCCTTGAACTTGACACCTCTTCTGTTATTTCATTGGCTGGCCTAATACCTTTTTCTGCAGACTCATCTCCTTACTCAGCACTTCTAATGGTCTGTTCAGCCCCCTGCATTGGGCGATTTCTGAACTTTACACACGATCGAAACGATTGAAACGCTGAAGGTGGCTTTTTTAAACAATGGCCACGGTTACATGATGCTTTTTTTAATTCTGAATCATTTATTCTGAATTAAATAATACAGAATTAATGTGTTCTGCTTCGTGTTTACATGGAAGTAGTAATTCCGAATTGAGGTTTACATGGAAAACATGTTTAATCGCCTTTATTCAAATCTGCTTCAGGCCTGTGGTTTGGGAAGGTTTCTGATTGGACAGGGGGCGAACATAACGTATTCACGTCTACCGGAAAAAATAAAAACAAACCCTTTCTTTTCAGCTACAACAGAGAAAGACCACTTAATAGCTACTATTTTCACTTTTATTTTGACTGTTTTGAAGCAACAGCTTGACAATAACACTCTGCTTTACTTTCGTCAGCTGAGCAGGAGAAGTGAGATAGAGTACCAGAGAATAGAGGCAGAAGACCATACTGTAGCCAATCAAAGCCAGGAGTTTGTGCAATGGCTGCTCTACCTTCACTCTACAGGATTTTGAGTAGAAGGAGAACTTTCAATGACCCGCACAACATTTGTGAAGCTATGTGGCCTGATGTAATGCTTCATGTTGCCCAATGAAGCTTGTGTCATTTTCTGGTGTGTGTGTGTGTGTGTGTGTGTGTGTGTGTGTGTGTGTGTGTGTGTGTGTGTGTGTGTGTGTGTGTGTGTGTGTGTGTGTGTGTGTGTGTGTGTGTGTGTGTGTGTGTGTGTGTGTGTGTGTGTGTGTGTGTGTGTGTGTGTGTGTGTGTGTGCGTCTGTGTCTTTGTATGTCTGTGTGTGTGTAATATGTCCATCCATCCACTCTTTTCATTATATCCATAACTTCTAAGGCTCCTAAATAATCTCGGCTCGAGTCCAACACTTACTTCGGGCGGCAATCCTGGATTATGTGCTCGTCAGCACGTCTTCGTGACAGGATGAGCATGGCAGAACGACTAGTATTATTTAAAGCAGAACAAAACGTATACAAGATCGAGGAATTATTCAATTCGGAATTAAAATCAGAACAAACCAACCGCCTACTTCGGATTGGCCTTTTTAATTAGGAATTAGGTGTTTACAAGGGAATTATTAATCTTTTTAAAGAGGATTACATTTTTATTCTGAATTAAAGGGGAATTAAAACTCTCATGTAAACGTAGCCATTGATGAAAAATCATATACCCTTAGAACAATCTCTTTCTAAAATTGATAGTAAAATATAAACTAATTGTCCTATGGGGCATTTTGAATGACTTTAAATGTAAAAGACACATATAAATCATACTAATTGTCAGAAATAATTTTGAGTTATTTACAGATTCTGAAAGTGTGGTTTCTAAGCTTTCCATTGATGTCACACACATAGAAATCTATTAATATTTGAAGAAGTTATGGCTGTTTGAATGTTCTTCTTCAAAGATTAAACATTTTTGTCACCTCTCAGAGCAGCCAGCTGAAGGGCTAAGGGGTTACTTTGCAGTACCCCACCCCCAGCAACATTTGTCAATAGCTGTTTTCAATTAATACCTTTGCCTTCAGTTTAGTTTTAAATTGAAACATGGCGTTGATTCAGAATCATAGTTTGATTACCTGTACGTTAACATTACCTGTGAAAAGTGATTCCACAGAATGTGGTTTGTATGTTGGGTTCATTTAAACATCCACAAGATTGTAAGTCAAATTTGTATTAAGATAATAAAACCAGCATTTTCAAAATATTTAACCATCCTGTGTACTAGCTATTGTACATGTGTGATATTTTTAGTAAATAAAAAAGTTTGGAAGATTCAGTGAATAATTCTCCACCTCTTACCAATACCCCTGTAGATGTACATGCACCAAGATGGCAGCACTTTCAGCATGTCCCTCCACAGCCAATGAGGCGTCTATTCATGGCTCCAGAGCCACATATTTCCAACCCTGACCTAGGGTCACCTTGTAGTTTGCCTTTATAGCAGGTGTATACATTTCAGATTGGTGTCATTAAGCTATAATGGTCACCTTTGCCAGCCCTCACATGAAGACATGATCTGTCTGATTCAAGCCTTGTGTTATTATAAAAAACCTTAAAATTGGCCTTTGAAAGTTTGGGATTCACCTTTTTGAGGAGGTCCTTTTTCACTGCTGGGTCATTGAGGTCCAAGGCAGAATTCCCAGAAGTTATCTTAAGCTGCAGTCTATATGCTGCTCATCAGAAAAAAGAAAAAGCTTTAATTAGTGTTCGTAGTAATGCCATTAATTGTAATGCTGTATTTTAACATTTATTTTCTTAAAATACAAACAAAAAGGAATACATTGGCCTGCATCTAAAATTTCTAACATGATATATAGTTTTTATTGGATTTATTGAGTTTTTTAAATCTTTTTATTGTTATTATTATTATTTGTATTCAGTTGTAGAGCATTCTAAATTTAAAGGTTGACATCTCCATAATCCATTGGTTAATAATGAATGGGCCAGTTTTTTCTCATACCTGTTGCTGATTAATGTTTTCTGTTAGAGTAATATCACATGATCAAGCCTTTTCTAATAATCCGCACTACAAAATAAGTAATAACAGTGGGTACAATCAATATCATCCAATATGCAAGGTTACAATCAGTGTTAATTATGACAGCAAATGTTTTATTTAGTTTTATTTATAGTCTTTGGGCTAAAATGCAGCATAGTTTCAGTCAAAATGAAGTTATCAGGATTATTTTAGATATAGTTTTAGTCAATAAATGATATTAAGATTTTAGTCGACTAAATCTGTTACAGAAATAATAGACCTAAATATAAAGCTTAGGAGTTTATACATTTTTTCAAGTTTCAGTTGTCATTGATCAACCTGATTTAATGTTTTTAAATTTAATGACGTATTTGATGTGATCAATGTGTAAAATCATATAATCACATGAGTTCTGATTGGATTTCGTTCCATGTGATGAAATTATAGTTAAATTTTTATAAACTAACAAAAATATTGATACACTTTAATGTAGTTTTTGTTCACATGTATTTATTTTAGTTAGCCATAGTCTAGTTTTTGACATTTGGGCGACCGGGGCTCAGGTAGTAGAGGGGTCGGCTTCTGAATGAGAGGTTGAAGGTTCGATTCCAGTCTCACAAAGTGTCCTTGGGCAAGAACTGAACCCTAAGTTGCTCCCAGTGGTCGACTAGTGCCTTGCATGGCAGCTCAGTCCTATTGGTGTGTGAATGGGTGAATTCCCTGATATTGTGAAGCGCTTTGAGACTACTCCAGAGTGGTGATAAAGCGCTATATTAATCAAGTCCATTTACCATTGTCATTTTAAAAAATGTAGTCGACAAAAACTATGATTAAAACTTTAGTTGTATCGTACAAGAAGTAAAAAAGTTGTATCAGTTGTACACCTATCTTCTGTGTTTGTTTTGCAATTATTTATATCTAGTTTTATAAGTGGCACAATCTGTGTCGAGAAGGTTTTAGGTTCAAACCCTATTCGTTTTCTATTTTCTATGAGTTCCCATTTTGTCAGTGAACCTGGTTTTATTTAGTTTTCAGTTATTTTTTTGGTATTTAGTTGGTTGTCTGTGTGTGTGGTTCATGTGTGTGTGTTTCCACACACCCTGTTTTGTTAAGTAGAGCGTGTTTGTGTTTAGTCCCTTGTGTTTCCACTCAGGTAGGCCGTGTACTGATTGTCTTCCCTCACCATTTAAAGAAGTGTTTGCACTCGGCATGTTTACTGCATTGTGATTGGATTGTCATCAATATCAATTAGTCAGTTATTTAGGTAGCTTTGGTTTCTACTTTTCCTTATGTTTGCTTTGTAATTTGATTAGTTTCGGTTTTATAAATAAAAGGACTTCTGTTTAGACACCACTTCCTCTTTTATATCCACGTCTAGATTGTCCAACATCTTCCCAATAATAGTTCCTCCTTCTCACTAATAATGTTTTGGATTAGGGTAAAAAATGTTAGGCAGTATTTGCCTAATTTATAAAACACTTTTCTCAGTTTTACTTAAAGATTATCATCATCCCACTAACCATGAGGCATACTGTAGCAGACAAATGGCAGTTTTTCTTCACAGGATAAAAACTTCCATTTTCCCCCCATGGTTGATGAGGTCACAGCACAGATAACTTTCATGGAGTTGAGCTTATTAGCAACACTGTCCCAGTTGTTGAAGGTGAAGTTGCTTCCATCAGACCAGAAAAAGTTTGGAGCTCTGTGTAGCCCAATCCATACCACTGAGCCCCTTGTCTTTCGGTAAATCTTTTCTACCACTTTGATATTTGTCACAGTCACCAGGTCCACATAATTTTCTCGACAGTATTTCTGTGCAACTGGCCAAGTTTCAGAAGAATTCACAAAAAAAACGTTGGGATCCAGCTGTGACCCTGTTGAGACAATCATTAGGGTTTTAGAGAAGAGTATTTTTACACTATGATTATATTTTATAGAAATGAAGATTTGATTTTTCATATTCTCACCATTGTAACAAACAACATGCCGCTTAGATGAACAAAGCGCATCAAACCATACATTTCTTACTGCAACACATAAGTCATTAGCTGAATAAAAGTCAGGTTGATCACTTCTCCAGTTACTATAGTTAGCACCGACGCCTGAGAATCCATCTGACCATCTCCAGTCGATTGTGCTGTACAGACCCATCCAGACCTCTGAGCTCTGACCAGCTGATGTAATGGTGTCTAGAAGCTGGTCGTTCTGCTCTTTGTTTCCAATTGTGGCCAGGTCTGCATAAGTCTGCCTGCAGTAGGTCTGAGCTTCAGTCCAAGTCTTTTGATCAGCAACATAGTGGTACTGTAGGCATGTGGAGTAAGACCACCCTGTGGAGAAATAAACACTTTAATGAATGTGGAAGCACAATGTACATGCAGGGGTTTGAAGATGTCTGACTTAATGTATGACAACAAAGGACCAAAGTTACTTTAAAGAGTAACTAAACTCCACACTAATACAAATACAAGATTCAGTCAGAAGTATGTTGATCATGCATCTTAACCTTTAAAGATCCAGTATTTTACTTTGTTCTAAAAACTCCAACAACATAGAATTTGAGGTTTATTTTCCCAAACTTAGCTATTTTCTGGAGGTTTAGCCTTTTGAAAAGTCACTTTCAGAGCGCTCACAAAAACAAGCTGCCTATGCATGAGTAGACGTAAACACACGCACACTCCTTCAGCATGTGTTTATCACAGTAACAGCAGCAGTTAATCATTAACAGTCTTCCTTCTCCTCCTCACCTCACAGAAATAGTTCATTTAAGACGATAGTTCATTGTTTTGTCCAACCGCTGTGTTACACTTGGTCATAAACACGTCAGATCATCCCAAAAAAGCGATACGAGGCGGTATAACTGCTTCTAAAAATGGAACTGATTGTGACCGCTCGCTCTGCGCCACAGGAAAGTCAACTCCCAACTATCAGCTGAGTCAGCTGCTTCAAACCCTCACATAGGCAGCTATATTGCTTTCTTCTCCTCCTCACCTCTTCCATTCGCAAGAATAGTCCATTTAAGATGATAGTTCATTGTTTTGTCCAACCGCTGCGTTGCATTGGGTCTCAAAAAAGGTGACACAAGGTGGTATAACGGCTACTAAAAGTGGAACTGAAATTCTGTATTATCTATATACTGAACGTAAAGATGTTAACTGTAATGTGTACATGTGCCTGTTACGTTGAAAAAATACAAGGACTGGATTTACAGAAAGATTAATCAGCCATAATGTCTTTGTATTTTTTTGTTTTTGTACAATTATTATATACACTAGTACAATGCCCGTCGGAAGTATGTATTCATATCGTGGGGGCTTAAGTAGAGTAGTCAATTATGGCTAAATGAGAATGTGTTTAAAGGTTGGATGTACAAAGAGGTGTACATACTCAAGGGGTCTGCAACCTGCGGCTCTGGAGCTTCATGTGGCTCTTTGACTCTTTTGCAAGGGCTCTTTGTCACTATAAAAATAATAATTAAATGAAATAATTAAATGTTATTTATTATTGTACAGAGGATGTTGATGATTAATAACATTAACGTCAAATAAAATGATGATAAAACAATTGGTTAACATAAAAATAAATCACGTTATGCAATAACTGCCACTTTCCTACTTCAACTCCTACAACCTCTACTTACCATCAACTTTCCTGGACCTGTGGCTAACCTTAAGTTTTAAATCCCTTGTAAGATAACTAAAGTAACAAAAAGATTATTTTTGAAGAAAATAGAGATTGTATTTGTGTGGGGAAATAAAAAAAAAATATTTAATTGCCAACATGCCACCTTAATATGCAAGCTTGATATGTTGCAAGAATTTTTTATATTTTTTTTGTTTGGTGTATTTTTTTGTAATGTATGTTTTTTGGAATCATTATGTGTATGTTTGTATCTTTCTGTCGTGTTTTTGTGAAACTTTTGCATAATTATTGTTTTTTGTTGCCATTGTACTGTGATTCTGGAATCATTTTGACTATTTTTGTATGTTCTTTGGTGTAGTTTTGTGCATTTCTGTTGTCATTTTGTGTATAAATATTTAGTTTTGCGTATTTTGAGTCAATTTCATATTTTTCTGTAATGTATGTTTTTTGGAGTAATTTTGTGTGTTTTGGTTTAGTTTTTTTTTAATTTTACTCATTTAGTATTTTATTTTATATATATATATATAACACACACACACACACACACACACACACATACACACACTTACTGACTTGCACGCATGTATACGCCTGCTCGCCTGGACACATAATATTCTTTTCTAAGTGTATACATATCACGTAGACGGTGCTACATAGTGAAGCACGCCTGCACGCTATTGCGTCACTTCTGCTGCACCTGCTTCTATGTGTGACTGGTATATTTATGTTTGTTAGGTGCACATTCAGGTGTGGCATAAGTGGCACATTAAAGCGTCTGTTAACACGTTAACACGTCTGCAAGCACACATGCAGATGTGACTTGTGCATTGTGACCGTGTACCCATTCTACGTCTATGGGAAATGTAAATGAGACGTGCTGACATGCAGGCGCAGGGTTCGCGTTTGTTTACGCGTTCGATAGACTGGTGCGCATTAATTTAGAAGCGATCCACCCTCCGTGTGTGTATGTGTGTGTGTGTTTGTTTACAATGTAGCTGCTCGCATCTTAACGCATAGACTAATATAAGAAGAAACACTCACCCTTGTGCAGAACAAACGATAATCATAGTGGAGCCGTGTTGTGGACCCATCCGCTCACAAAAAAGTTACTTTCCTTTGTTTGAAGAAGCGGAATATGGTCGGCTATTGGCCGTCAGCACAGCCACCGCCCACAGTCATGGAGACGAAGGAGGAAGTGAACTTCGTCATGGAAGTTTGGGATCACGGGAACAATTTTAAATAAGCATGAAATATTAACATAAATGACTTTTTGCAGTACAAAAACATTTTTAATATTGACCTTCTTTTCTTTTTTTAACCAAAACAAACTGCGACACAGTGACGTCATGAACCCGGAACCGGAAGTAGCTCACTCAATACCGCGCTCATTACCGAGATGACCGTAATTCTAAAATGAACGTTTTGAATGTTAAAATTACTCCAAAATAATGGATGCACACACTTGGGGTATTTGGAAGCTGTTGGATCAGTTTCAAGTCAAACTCATACTGTGTAGGGGAAATATTTGCTACACACACTCGCACACACACGCACCTAGACCTTTCTTGCTTTTATTAGTAGGTTTGCTGTGTTTCATTTGTGTTCCGGTGGTTCTGTTCAGGCATCAAAATGGGCAGCTATTGTTTTTTACACTGTTGTGTTCGGCCGCTAAGTGGTTCGGCCGCTAAGGGGTCCTGACCGTGGAATCACCCTGGATTTCAACTGGATGCGTAAATGCTGCGAAACAGTTCAACTGATAGGTTTCCATTAAAGGACCCATGTTACACTAAATCACATTGTTTGTTTCATTGATTCCGCCAATCGTTAGTTAGAGGGTGATTTGCTCCTTTCTTACTGCAGGACGAACACAAACACCTTGCTCCAATTTGATGATGCGTTACCACTTTGATGACAAATTTGACGCGGCACTGAGCTGGAGAAGCCACGCCTCCATGAAGCTCTCTGTCGTGAAAGACATGTAAACAGATACGCCCACAAAGGTGAGCATTTCAGCATCCTTCACGCAGTGCTATGTATGTATTTTCTACGGTCTATGCATGTACCAGTGAACGCCCAGCCCCCACGCTCTGTCTCGTGTTTATAAAACAAATGAATGGCTCCTTATCGTGCTTTTGCAGAGCTTGATGTCAACACATTGGTTTAAACCAGGTGTGTTGAAGCAGGGAGACATCTAAAAGTCTCAGGAATCAGGCCCTTGAGGACTGGAGTTGTCCATCCCTGTTCCAGAGTATTCCTAACCAGCGTGGTAAAAGGAGCTCGCTCCAGCTTCATGTTACAGAAAGATTTAGTTTTTTTCACAAGTTTCTTTGTGAAGACTATCTGCCTCTGTACAAATCTTTATTTTATACAGCCTGTATTATCTTACAGGACTGAGTCAAAGAAAGATCAACGCAGGAACGTTTTATTCGCTGATTGATGTTGGTCAGTACATTAGATAAAAATCTATATTTTACAGTACCTATAGGATGACATCAGGTAAATGAAAGGATTGCATTAATGCCTAAATATTTCATGTCTTGTCAGCTGTCAGATCCAATCACACAGCAGCATGTCCAGAGAATGATCCACCTATTCTAAGGCTGGTCGTTTTCCAAGATAACTGATTGGCCAGGAGGTTGGGTTTTATACTGGATCAGAACTTAGCTTAGCTCTTAAACTACTACCAACCGTGCAATAAGAGGAAATCCAGAGTCGTAGTACAGACTCCTAAGATCTACACAGTCAACAGGGACAATGGCTGACCTAAAGTCAGGGACCAGGTACAGTTTGATCTTCTTTGATATAAAAATGTACAAGTCAATGTCACCAGTAGGCTGTTCATCATCTGAAAACTGGGAGGTGGATATCAGGATACTGGCTCCCAGCTTCTTCCCAGTTGGTGTGTACGTCTTTGGGGCAGTGGTCAGTTGGAAAATAAGGAAAGTAACAGACTTTGGTGCCTTGGTCTCTCTCTGGTAGTTCAGTAATTATTATATTTGTATTAAAATAATTATAAATATATATTTAAACCTTAATTGTCACAAAGGAGGGATTGAAATGGTTAATTCCAGAACTATTATCTCTCCCAGGCCTGATCATCTCTTAGTCAGAGTTCCCTAAACAGTCCATATTGACTATGCATCCTCATCTAAAACCACCATAACACCACTTCATAATTATTAAAAAAGAAGCACTCAGAACCTTATTTGCTAAAGGTTCGCGTCTGTAAAAATGTGCTAATTTAACTGCAGACAAAAACACGTTGCGGTGGATCACTAGCTGAGTGCATCAAGGATTGTATCCGTCAAACAGGCAAATTAACACAAGCTATCTCTTTGGCAAATTTTTCTCTTATAAAAATGCAATTTTTGCGTCTTTGTTGGAACGTTCAAAATATTGGAAGGATGACGGGCAAATAGATTAATTTATCCCCCAAAATGGATCGGAGTATATCTGATACCAAATCCAGCCCTTATAAGGTGGCTTACGTTACCATCAAACACCATACAGACTGATTTCAGATTTGTGATCTCATGTTTATCAGCAAACATTTCTCTTCAACTTAATAGAAAAACATTGTATGATAGACATAGGACATTTTGTGCTAGGTTGCAGAAAGAATCAGAGATTAGAAAATATTTTATCTGGTAATGTCTCGATTATATTAATTAAATCATGCAGTTAAACACTATCATTCATTGTTAAAACAACATGTGATGCTGAAATTACAGGCACATTACAAGCATCTAAGAATAGCAAATACCTACAAATATTTAGGAGCTTTAAACCATAATCATTATTTTTTAATGGTACTATTACAGCCTGCTCCTTTTTTAATATTCTTCAACATTTATGAGATTTCAGAAAATAAATTTTATCTCCAAACTTTAACTGCAAGATAGCTCCAACTTGTTGCCAAACCCACAGGTCCAGTAGAACAAACTTGTTTACAATAGTTTTCCTCAAAAGCTGTCATTCAGTCTGTAAGCCTTTTAAATAGTTATAGTCAGTTATAATAACTGCTTATTGTTTTTGCCACTTTTAGGCCTTCATATCATAACTTTCTGAACCAAATAATTGACTACTAACCTGAAAGACACATGAGAGCCAGTAAGATCCTCGCCATCCTGATCTGCTCAGTGGATTGTTTCACTCTAGATTGTGTTTATATTAGGGCACAATTTAAACAAATTTGCTACTTGTTTTTTCTTGTTGCCCAAGGTCACCTTTAAACAAGGACGAGCAAAGATTTGTTTATAATGACCTTAATCAAATGAAATGCAAATTCCTCTGTGGGTCACCCTGTGGAAAAGATACTAGTCATTATGTAATTTTCTTCTTGACTGAAAAGTGTCGACCAATAATCTGATCAGACCTTTTTCAGTGCCTCATTTTATCCTCTCTACTGTTGTTGTCAGCAAAGGATTAGTTAGCAATAGCAATAGAAACAGAGAAACAATTGTGTGAGTAAGACCTGTCGTCAATCTCTTTAAAACATACTTTTTTTTTTTCCTTCACAATGCAGTGCAATCTTTTTACAGCAGCTTTTTATGTTTTATTATTGCAACAAAACTCACATTTATTTTATCACTTAAAATTGTGCTAATCACCAACTCCCCCTAAGGAAGGAACCCAAAGCACACACACACACACACACATCACCACCACCATCCGGAATTATGTATTCATATAGTGGGGTGTGATTCTGGAATAATTTTGTGTATTTGTTTTTATCTTTTTTAGTCTAATTTTGTGTATTTGTTTTGATCTTTTTTAGTCTAATTTTGTGTATTTGTTTTGATCTTTTTTTGTCTAATTTTGTGTATTTCTGTTGTCATTTTGTGAATTTTTTGTATGAATATTTAGTTTTGTGTATTTCGAGTCATTTTCAGATTTTTGTTGTTGTTTGGTATATTTTTCTGTACTGTATGTTTTTTGGAGTCATTTTGTGTGTTTTTGGAGCCTTTTGGTACAATTTTGTGCATTTCTGTTGTTGTTTTGTGTACTGTGTGTGTGTGTGTGTGTGTGTGTGTGTGTGTGTGTGTGTGTGTGTGTGTGTGTGTGTGTGTGTGTGTGTGTGTGTGTGTGTGTGTGTGTGTGTGTGTGTGTGTGTGTGTGTGTGTGTACTTGCTCCTTTGTCGTGTGGGACTCTCCCAATCTCCTCCGTGGGTTCTCTCTCACAGACACGCACACGCATCAACCGCGCTCATTCAACATAATCCATCACAGGTTGTTGAATACCACGACAAATAAACATTTTGCAACACCAAAGTCGCAACTCTATCTCTAAATGGCTCTGTGTGTGTTCTGCATGTGCATTCCGGCACTCTCTCACACACACTCACGTGCATTAGTCGTGTGTGTACTGTTGTAATTTTTGCTATATAATTAAAGTTGACTTTAATTGAATTGTTTGTTAGTCCAACCCCGTGAACTGCCACCTTAACGTGGTGGGGTTGTTTGAGTGCCCGAATGATCCAAGGAGCTATGTTGTCTGGGGCATTATGCCCGTGGTAGGGTCTCCCATGTCAAACAGGTCCTTGGTGACGGGTCAGACGAAGCGCAGTTCAGAAGACCCTCTATAGACATTATAAAAGCATGGACCGTGACTTCGCCCGGTTAGGCGCAGCCGGGGCCCCACCCTGGAGCCAGGCCTGGGGCTGGCTCGAATGCGAGCGCCTGGTGGTCGGGCCTTTGCCCACGGGACCCGGCCGGGCTTAGCCTGAAAGGACGACTTGGGCCCGCCCTCCTGTGGACCCAGCACTCGCAGAGGAATCTGTAGGGGTCGGGTGCAGAGAGGACTGGGTGGCGGTCGAGGGGGGTTGCCTCGGCGGCCCAGTCCGCATCCACAGCTTCTGGCTGTTGGGACATAGAACGTCACCTCGCTGGGGGGGAAGGAGCCTGAGCTTGTGCGGGAGGTTGAGAGGTACCGGCTAGATATAGTCGGGCTCACCTCCACGCACAGCTTGGGCTCTGGATCCCAACTCTTGGAGAGAGGCTGGACGCTCCACTTCTCTGGCGTTGCCCGCGGGAAGAGGTGGTGGGCTGGGGTGGGCTTGCTTATTGCCCCCCAGCTCAGCCGCCACGTGTTGGAGTTTACCCCAGTATATGAGAGGGTCGCGTCCCTACGCCTTCGGGTTGGGGACAGGTTGTTTCGGCCAAGGGGCCCAACATCGGCGCAGAGTACCCAGCCTTCTTGGAGTCCCTGGGAAGGGACACAAGGGTGTCCATAAGTGCACGTGGCACCAGGACACTCTAGGCCGGAGGTCGGTGATTGACTTTGTAGTTGTATCACCTCGGACACTCGGGTGAATCAGAATCAGAATCAGAAATTAGAATCAGTTTGTAATGGCCAGTTTTAAGGACAGTACAAAGAGTTTGTCTTGGTAGTTGGTGCACAAAACAAACAAAAAAAAAAAAACAAAAAAAAGAACAACCCAGCAACAGTAATAATAATAATGATAATAATGATATATATAAAGGATGAGGGATAAGTAAAGGATAGATAGAGAATAAAGGATAAATAGGATAAATATAATATATATCATCATCATGGAGATAATGTCATCATGGAGGTGGTGATCGGGGGGGGGGGGGGTTCAGTGGGTGACTTGGGGTGTGTTCATGTGGATGATGGCAGAGGGAAAGAAGCTGTTTTTGTGTCTGGAGGTTATGGTCTTGATGGACCGAAACCTCTTTCCAGAAGGGAGAGATTGAAACAGTTAAAGACCGGGGTGGGAGGGGTCGGCCACAATCTTTCCTGCACGCCTCAAAATCCTGGAGGCGTACAGGTCCTGGAGGGAGGGTAGATTGGAACCGATGACCTTCTCTGCAGAGTGGATGATACGCTGCAGTCTGGCCTTGTCCTTGGCCGTAGCTGCAGCGTACCAGATGGTGCTGGAGGAGCAGAGGATGGAGGATCATCTTTGTTGGCAGACTGAACTTCTTCAGCTGCCACAGGAAGTACATCCTCTGCTGAGTTTTTTTGATAAGGGAGCTGATGTTCAGCTCCCACTTGATGTCCAGAGTGATGATGGTCCCCAGGAAGCAGAAGTACTCCACAGAGCTCACTGTAGAGTCTCCCAGGGTGAGGGGGGTGAGGGGGGCTGGGTTCTTCCTGAAGTCTGCTATCATCTCCACTGTCTTTAAAGCGTTGAGCTCCAGGTTGTTCTGGCTGCACCAGGACACCAGCCGGTCTGTCTCCCACCTGTAGTCAGACTCGTCTCCATCAGAGATGAGACCGATGATGGTCGTGTCATCTGCAAACTTCAGGAGTTTGACTGACTGGTGAGAGGAGGTGCAGCTGTTGGTGTACAGGGAGAAGAGCAGAGGAGAAAGAACACAGCCCTGAGGAGACCCAGTGCTGATGGTCTGGGGAGCAGAGATGGTATTTCCCAGCTTCACGTGCTGCTTCCTGTCAGACAGGAAGTCTGTGATCCACTTGCAGGTGGAGTCTGGCACGTTCAGCTGGGAAAGCTTGTCCTGAAGGATAGCTGGGATTATAGTGTTGAAAGCAGAGCTGAAGTCCACAAACAGGATCCTGGCGTAGGAGCCTGGGGAGTCCAGGTGCTGGAGGATGAAGTGGAGAGCCAGGTTTACAGCATTGTCTACAGACCTGTTGGATCTATAGGCAAACTGCAGGGGGTCCAGGTGGGGGTCGGTGATGTCCTTGATGTGGGAGAGCATGAGGCGTTCAAAGGACTTCATAACCACAGATGTCAGAGCGACGGGTCTGTAGTCATTAGGTCCTGTGATCCTCAGCTGAGGGGCTGAGGGGCTGAGCTGTCAACTGATCACCACCTGGTGGTGAGCTGGATCCGCTGGCAGGCGAGGAAGCCGGGTAAACCTGGCAGGCCCAAACGTGTGGTGAGGGTCTTTTGGGAACGTCTGGTGGATCCCTCTGTCAGTGGGGTCTTCAACTCCCACCTCCGGATGAGCTTCTCCCAGATCCCGAGGGAGGTGGGAGACATGGAGTCCGAGTGGACCATGTTCTCCTCCTCCATTGTCAATGCGGCCGTTCGCAGCTGTGGCCGTAAAGTCTCTGGTGCTTGTCGCGGCGGCAATCCACGAACCCGGTGGTGGCGCCCGGAAGTATGGGATGCCGTCAAGCTGAAGAAGGAGACCTACCTGGCCTTTTTGGCTGGTAGGACTCCGGAGGCAGCCGAGAGGTACCGGCAGGCCAAGCGTGCTGCAGCCCGCGCGGTCGCAGAGGCTAAAAACTCGAGTCTGGGAGGAGTTCGGAGAAGCCATGGAGGAGGACTATCGGTCGGCCTCAAAGAGATTCTGGCAAACCGTTCGGCGCCTCAGGAGGGGGAAGCAGTGCTTCACCAACACTGTTTACAGTGCAGGGGGGGAGCTGCTGACCTCAACTGGAGATGTTGTCGGGCGGTGGAAGGAGTACTTCGAGGGTTTCCTTAACCCCACAGCCACGTTTTCCGATGAGGAAGCAGAGGCTGAGGACTCAGAGGCGGACTCGCCCATCACCCGGGCTGAAGTCACCGAGGTGGTTGAAAAGTTTCTCGGGGGCAGGGCTCCGGGGGTGGATGAGATTCGTCCTGAGTACCGTAAGTCTCTGGATGTTGTAGGACTGCCTTGGTTGACACGTCTCTGCAACATCGCGTGGCAGTTGGGGACAGTGCCTCTGGATTGGCAGACCGGGGTGGTGGTCCCTCTCTTTAAGAAAGGGGATCGGAGGGTGTGCTCCAACTACAGAGGGATCTCACTCCTCAGCCTCCCCGCCAAGGTCTACTCCAGGATGCTGGAGAGGAGGATCCAGGAGGAACGGTCGCGGCACACTGGACCAGTTCTATACCCTTCATCGTGTGCTCGAGGGTTCGTGGGAGTTCGCCCAACCAGTCCACATGTGCTTTGTGGATCTGGAGAAGGCGTTCAACCTTGTCCCTTGTGGAGCCCTGTGGGGGGTGCTGCGGGAATATGGGGTCCGGGGCCCTTTACTAAGGGCTGTCTATTCCCTGTATGACCGCAGCAGGAGCCTGGTTCGCATTGCCGGCAGTAAGTCAGACCTGTTCCCAGTGCATGTTGGTCTCCGCCAGGGCTGCCCTTTGTCACCTGTTCTGTTCATTACTTTTATAGACAGAATTTCTAGGTGCAGCCAGGGACCGGAGGGGGTCCGATTTGGGAACCTCAGGATTTCATCTCTGCTGTTTGCAGATGATGTTGTTCTGTTGGCTTCTTCAAATCAGGACCTTCAGCGTGCACTGGGGCGGTTTGCAGCCGAGTGTGAAGCGGCTGGGATGAGGATCAGCACCTCCAAATCTGAGGCCATGGTTCTCCACCGGAAAAAAGATGGCTTCCCCTCTCTGGGTCGGTGGAGAGTCCTTGCCTCAAGTGGAGGAGTATCTCGGGGTCTTGTTCACGAGTGAGGGTAGGATGAAGCGTGAGATTGATAGACGGATCGGTGCGGCGTCAGCAGTGATGTGGTCGCTGTATTGGACTGTTGTGGTGAAGAGGGAGCTGAGCCGAGGAGCAAAGCTCTCAATTTACCGATTGATCTACGTTCCTACCCTCACCTATGGTCATGAGATTTGGGTAATGACCGAAAGGACAAGATCGCGGATACAGGCGGCCGAAATGAGTTTCCTTCGCAGGGTGGCTGGGCACACCCTTCGAGATAGGGTGAGAAGCTCAGTCACTCGGGAGGAGCTCAGAGTAGAGTCGCTGCTCCTTCACATTGAAAGGAGCCAGCTGAGGTGGCTCGGGCATCTGTTTCGGATGCCTCCTGATTGCCTCCCTCGGGAGGTGTTTCAGGCATGTCCTATTGGGAAGAGGCCTTGTGGAAGGCCCAGGACACGCTGGAGGGACTATGTCTCTGAGCTGGCCTGGTGTTGCCTCGGGGTTCCCCCAGAACAGCTGGAGGAGGTGTGCGTGGATCGGGAGGTCTGGGCATCTCTGCTGACACTGCTGCCTCCGCGACCCGGCCCTGGATAAAAGCGGAAGAAGATGGATGGATGGATGTTTGTTAGTCATGTTGGGTAAGTTTCACCAGAGTGTCATTGTTGAGTGTAACCGGTCGAGACTCTGCGTTGTGTTTAAAGATGTTTTATTCTCACAGCAGCAGGAACACACACAAAAATCCTCCAGTCAGTTTTTCCCACAAACATGCCCCTACACAAATCAAATGACACAAACATGTGTTACAATACATCGGAAGCACTTCAGAACAGGTTTAATTTAGCCAACTAACTTGGAAACATAACTAATAAAGAGATTTTTATCCAGACAGCAAAGCCACTTACCGGTGATCGTTAACAAAAGGGAAGAGGTAAGGGCGCGGGAAAACAAGTCAAAGGCAGAAGTGCCACATTTGAAACTGAACGTGGGGATACACACATGAATTAAGGTTCCACATACTGATTTGGAAACTCAACTTGTCAGGTATGAACTAATAAAATAAAATAAACTTAAGATGACAGATTTTGTGTAATTATAACAAAATATTTTACATGCACACATAATTGACCCTGTTACATGAGTACAACTCAGGAGCAGCTGTAAATGCTTTTGGTTCTGTTCCTATTGTTCATGTATCTGAAAGTGGGGTTTGCTTTAAGATACAGTCTCTTGCTGGTGTTTACGCACAAAGTATTCGGAAAATCGAGCTCAGACAAGCGGGAGAAACTATGTAGATGTCCTGAAAGACATAGAAAGTCACAAATAAATGTTTCTATTCAGGAACTTGTAACTGAGTCATCTGAACCAACTGACAGCACGAGAGGTGTGCAACTAAGCTTGACAAACCAAACACAGTATGCCAGCCATTTTTGCACATGATTGAAACCCTCCAGAAGTGCAGCTTGTGGTAGTTGAGCACATGAAAAGAAATGATTACCTGTGGCAACAGTTCTCATCTTTGCTTTTCTCACGAGCCTGATTGAGATACTTGGCGCTCTAGTGAAGAACTTGTCATGAGTAACACCACCATATCACAACTGTAATAGTTGTGAAAATTCATTGACAGTCTCCCCCTCGGGGGGTTTAGTGCAAAGGTGTGGGTGGGGGTAAGAGGTGGATGTTGCTGAGGGGCCTTGTGGTTTGAGGCTGGGGTCGGTGGAGGTGTTCTTGGGTGTGTACCTGTATGTGGAGGGTGGTGGCTGCCTCTCGGCTTGGGATCTTGGGGGTGTCTGGGGGGCTGCTTGGTCATTATACCAAAGCTTCACGCTTATCACCAGACTGGCTTGATTACATAACTCAATAAACACAAGTGTTTATTACCCTTCCTTAAGGCAGACATACACTGTGCGATTTTTGGCCCATTTTGAGCAGATTTTTGACTCGCACATCTATTTTTGGGATTGTGCAAGTTTCTGCTAGATTGTGTGTCGTGCATCGTGTAATATACATGGGGTCACGAGAAGCGATTAACACCTTACGACCAGCTACCGATCAGCCATCGTATGGTCGTAAAGAAATCAAACATGTTTGAAATCCAGTTGCTCCTCGTGAGGGTATCTCACAGTTGAAGAAGTGCCACGGACCGGTTCACCTTAAACTCACACTGCGCATGTGCGAACACCATAGGACTGCTGTAAAATTGACGGACCGTACTGCCCACGTCTGTCCATCCAGTTCCTGGTCCATCACACGCCGTCTTTTCTTTTTTAAAGCTCTTTTTGCAGAGATTTGCGAGTGTCTCTTTACTTCCGGGTTCTTCTTTTTTCTGTTTTCATGGCGACGCTTCAGGGTTTTTCTTTTTCTAATTTGTACGTTGCATTTCCGGAGACAAGACCCCGACGTGTCATGTATGAACGTACAGTGTGAGAACATGAATTGTGAGCTGCGCTCATTCAGGCTCTGCACTTGAGTCGCACAGTTTGGGCTGGAGCTGAGTACAACAATTCAAAACATCGCACAGTGTATTTCAGTCTTTAGGGGGGGCTGGTGATGGTCACAATTATTCAATAGAGTAAATTAATTAATTTAATTGCAATAACAAAATATGCATTGCTGTCCTAAAAAGATTACACTTCTTGTAGTGTTGACCTTTGACAGCATGTGCAGACAAAGAGAGAGAAAAAAAAATTATACTTGGTGGGATAATGTAGAACTTATTATGAGTAACACCACCATGTCACAACTGCAACAGTTGTGAAAAGTCATTGACAGTCTCTTATCTCCTGCAGCGTGGTAAGACTCTTGAATCATAAACTCACCTGCTGAAAACCAGCAGTTGTTGGATTCTGCTAATAAAACGGTTCAAGACAGCAGATAGTTGTTGCAAAATGTATTGACAAAGAAAGAATATGACTTTAAAGGGGACATATCATGGTTTTAAATCCTTCCTTTTTACATATAAATCATACAGTTGTGATCTATATAAAGCGGAACTGCAATGCTTGGGTCTGAATTCCTCATTATTATAGCTCCACAGGCCCCTTTTCTGATGTGGTTCTGAGAGCAACTCATTTTGGTGCGGTCTCTTTAAATGCAAATGAGACACTCCATACCCCGCCCCCTTTTCAGGTGACACTCGGTTCAACTCCACCCTGCTCGGCCATTTTTGTAGTTTGATAGAAGAGATACGGCTTTGTAGCGGCACATAAACTTTTTATTCAGAGGTTATTTATAAAATGTCAACAACGGAAGACTTGTCCATCCAGCCTTACATGTTCGAGCCAGAGTTGGACCCAGCGGAGCGAGATGAAAATGAAGATGATGAACCTGCAGAACCCTGACAAGTGAGCTAACACAAGCACCAAGCTAACGCTAGCGCCAAGCTAATGTCCCGAAATGCATTTTAATACAGTCTTTTAAATTAAATCCCGTAGGCCATATCATCAAGGAACTAAAACGAGCACACAGCGCAAACAAATGAAGTCTGAAGACGGTGCAACTGCTAATGCTAACAAAACTATGACTGGGACGTCTAATCATCACACTTTTTAGCGTTATTTACAGCTTACGGAAGTGCTCTGTTCGTCGTCTCCAAAGATAGAAGGAATTGAACCCTCAATCAGACAAAGTCTTTTGGCAAATCCTTCTTTATACTGGCGGAGGTTCCAGAAGCAGTCATCCTTGAAGTGCTTCGCGCACACAAAAATGACCTTACCCACAGATGTGGGTACATTTTCGTGAAAAATAAAACTCAACCAGGCACTTCAAAAAAGTTCTGATGCTGGGAGACGGTGTAATGAAGCGTGTGGGTTACTACATCCAACAACCGAACATTTTGACTTATCCTCTCGTAACTTCGGCATCCTTGAGCTTGGACTACAAAATAAAAGCGAGAAATAAAAATGGCGGATTGCTCGAAGTGTTGGACCTGGAGTTGATTTACTAATTTGGCAGTTCGGCTGCAAATACTGTGATGTAATAGTTAAAAAAAACGTAATAGAGAATAGAAAAATCGAAACAGATTTAAAAATATGAGCAAAACAGAATATAAAGATATCTACGGAGCACCTGAAGAGACTAATTTGATTTTTTCTGTACTTCTAAGCACTAAAAATATACAACAAAATGCATTTAAGGGCTAAAAAAGTGGATTTAGCTTGATATGTCCCCTTTAAAGGACATATGACACCAAAATTCATGTTGATGCTAAATGCAACAACATACTATAAATAGTGGGTAGACAAAATATTTAACAATATTATGTCGATCCTAACGTTACATTTTGCATTTTACTGTTGCTTTTTGGAGCATCACCATATATAGGGGTTGTGATGCAGCAAAGAGGACCATGAGGCCGAGACTCTGCAGCCTGAGAGCTCAGACTGACTAAAAAGTTAGGTAGCATCATTGGTGATGATATCTAACTTATCCTCTCAATCTTTTCTACACTTTTTGGCGGATTCACTAAAATCTGAATTAAAGGGTAGTAAACCATGTGTGTCCCTAAATCCTTTGGTAGTTGAGACCGCCCTGTTTAAATGAACATTTTGCTTGTTTAACATGGAGAGGTGACTGAGTGCACAGAGCACAAAATGACATTTGAAGAAGTTAAATTGCAGGCAGGAGGACTTCTCTGTCTGCTGCACAAACATTAAATGATGTAGAAAACTAAATAAACACATAAAAGTGCTGTTTCATAAACTTTACAACCTAATGTTATTTTTTACCTTAACTTAATGTGTCTACTCTGTCTGTTCCTGAAACTTTGCTCTTATTAGTCCATGGAAAAACACTATTGCCGTGTTTTTGGCTGTACTAATCAGTCAGATCTTTAAAAACATGTGGAGTTTTATTGATTGCCAAAAGTTATAACAGATCAGGGATAGCAATCTCTGCATTTTATAGTCAGTAGTTCTACATCAGGAGAGCAGTGACATGAGACGAGCTCACCGTTGTTGCACCAGTTGTTATTGGTGTATGTGCAAACACCGCCACCCTCATCTCCTGTCTTGCATTTAAATCCAGCTTCAGGTAGGCCAGTTTGTTCTCCAGGGAGCGTACATTAGAACACAGGATGGAAGGAAGTGGCGTGCTCTGACAATTAGCTTTTAGCTTGGTTGCTAGCCCCCCTCCTGCTTCTGATCACACCGCTTACGTCTCCTCTGCTGGCGGAGACCGCTGGTACGAGCCTCCGCTGCTTCACGGGTCGCTGGATGTTGTCGGTGTTGCAATCCGAGGCTCGAGGTCCAGAGTAGTCACATCTAACAAACTACAGAGCTGCCAAGGCTCACCCTTTGAGTGTGACATTTGACCCATTCTCACTCTACATGCCATGCTTGACATTTCTCATGTTTATATTTCCCCATTCAACACTCTATTTACTTTTTTCATGATAATAAACTTTGGTCCTCATGGCTTGCCGTAGTTAGAGTAACTCTGATTGACTGATTGAGATAACCAATCCCAGACCAATCCATGTCTCCATGTGCCAAAATCTAACCAACCACCCAATAATAGACCAATCAGAAGGAACATAAGTTGGGTCTTGATGAGCTGTCTCTAACTATTATTTTTCTCACACAACACGCGCCGAGTCATCGACAGAAAGAAAGTTTCTAGAGAACATACGCCGTCTGAGATGGTTTGTAACTACCCAATTTTGTTCAATGTTTACATTGCTCTGTGTGTGTGTGTGTGTGTGTCTTAAAAAGTAACATTTTGTGTGTGTGTGTTTCTCTCTCTTTCACTCACGTGTGTATGTTTGTACTAGACATCAACTTAAATTAAGCACCACATTTTGGGCTCTGGGTACAAACCATCTTGTCGTGCCCCTACTGTAAGTAATGTACACTTTTTTTCTCGCCAGGAAACTATACTAGTATTCTTGCACAATTATATACAAATCATTTCTATTTTTTTTACAATAACCTAATGATTGCTTGTATTTTATAAAGCTGTTCTACTATATTTTAGTGGTTAATTGAATACTGTGTTTGTGACAAAAAATGTCATTGTTTGGGGGTGGGTAGGGGGGTATAATGCCTAATATTTGTATTTCCATTTAAGATTTGACATGCAAAAGGAATGTACCAGCATTTAAATGTGCGAGAGTGCACTAGATCGTGTAAACATTGGGAAGCAATTTAAACAAATTAGCGACTTGCTCTTTCTTGTTGCCCAAGGTCACCTTGAAAACAAGGATGATCAATGATTTGTTTGGATAAACCTTAATCAAATAAAATGCTAATTTCCCTGTGGTTCACAACCAGAATCATGTTTAAAGTGCGACACCCTGTGGAACAGATATTAGTCATTATTAGGTTTTGGCACCGATTAAGGAACCTTACGTTCGGTACCGTTACAAAGATGTTTGAATTTTGATTAAAAAAAATGTATTCCTAAATGCCCACGCGAGTTTGTTTCCGTGGCTTTCTCTGTTTGTTTACACAGGGTTTGTATAAAGTGCGTTCAGAGCGCGACTGTAGCAACTGCAGTCTGTGTGTGTGTCTGTCTGGCTACGGTTTCAGTTTGGACCACGTAGCGGAAGGAAAATTAGGAGCTAATCACCAGTAAAAAGCCCAGTAAAACTCTGAAATACAATCACCAGGAATAAATAGTTGCTCCCTGTTAATGATAGTAGCTCTAACAACTGGTAAAATGATAAACTGGTGATATACAACCTGTACATGAAGTGCGGGGCTGCATTTACTCCGCCTCCGGGTCCTAGTGCCAGACGTCCGGTAAAGCCTGTTCCGTTTACCGAGGTCCGTGTGTGTTTAATAAGTCCGTGTGAAAGTCGGCATGTTTATGCTTCCGTCCATCCACTCTTTTTATTATATCCATGTCTTTTAAGGCTCTTATTAAATAGTCTAGGCTGGAGTCTTGGCCACCGCCATCTTGGATTATCACCAGCGCGTCATCACCGCAAGTCGCACAAGCGCAGAACGACTCGAATTAAGGTAATCTTTCTCAACAAAAACTGTTGATTGTCTCATGACTGCTCCAGGGTTTGAGTTTGTTTTATTTCGTTTCACATCTACCTGGGCTGCAGCTCTTTGACTGCTGCCAACTTGTTTGTGGTGTAAAAGTTTCACTTTTACAGTTAGAGTTGGGGACCTTTGTAACTGAATACCCTAGTTACAGTACAGCAACCAAATTAAACTGTATCAACTAAGTGAATTAATCAAAATGGGCTGTGTAAAGGCTTTTTCAAAAGAAAACATTATCCTGTGAAATCTGTAAACTGCTGACCTGCACAACTCAAAGAATCGAAA
Source organism: Gouania willdenowi (assembly GCF_900634775.1). NCBI lineage: Eukaryota > Metazoa > Chordata > Actinopteri > Blenniiformes > Gobiesocidae > Gouania > Gouania willdenowi. Next base: position 23,105,229 of record NC_041061.1, on the reverse strand, counting down.
TCGAGAATTGTTTAGAACAGGAATTGAAACTGAGAGTAAGTAAGTTAGTTAATATTTATGCTCCAAATGGGGATGAGCCAGATTTCTTTGGAGAGCTGGAGGCTATAATTCAACAAATGGGAAATGATCAAATTGTAATTGGAAGAGATTTTAACTTAGTGATGGATTCATTTCTGGACTGAAGTAACTTAGTGAGGTGTAGGAGCAAGAAAGCTGCACAGACAGTCAAAAGTATGTGTGAGTATTTGGGATGAATTGATGTGTGGAGAATTTTAAACCCAACCAACAGAAATTACACATTCTTCTCTGCTCCTCATAAAACCGTCTCTCGTATAGATTTCTATCTGATTTCTAAATCTCTTTTGAAGTCGGTCATTACATGCTCAGTTGGGAGTATTTTAATATCAGATCATGCCCCAGTAGTGCTGGAGTTGCTTCCTGTTATTGAGAGGATTCGAATGCCAAGATGGTGGTTCAATTCTTCTTTACTGCAAGAAAGTGAATTCAGGAGGCGTTGAGTCATATTAACTCTTACATTGCCGTAAATGTTGCTACTGCGCCCTCCGCTGGAATAGCTTGGGAGACTCTCAAGGCAGTGGTAAGAGGGTTTGTCATACAATATGCGCCACATAAGAAAAAGAAAAATATTATGAAGCAGACGGAACTTGAAAGTAAAATGAAGGAATTGGAAACTGATTTGAGAAAATGCTTCAATACCAATGTTCCAAACTAAAATAGGAATATAATTGTATCTTGTCTCAGAAAGTAGAGTTTTCTCTTTTTAGGATGAGACAAAAATATTTTGAATCTGTGGACAAAATGGGGAAATTATTGGCTCATGGCTTAAGACAGAGGGAACTATCTTCACTGATCCCTGCAATCCGAGCCCCAGGGGGAGACCTCCTCACTAAATCTATTTATACTAACAATGCGTTTAAAGATTTCTATGGGGAGCTGTATACGTCGGACTGTAGTAATGATGATGAGACTATGAAAGGATTTTTTGAAAAATTTCTCTGATTTCTCTGGACACCAAGATATTGTCGAAAATTTTAGCCAATCGATTGGACAAAGTAATCACCTCTCTAATACATAGAGACCAGGTGGGGTTCATTAATAAACGAAACTCATCAGACAATATAAGAAGGTTTATTGATGTTTTGTGGGCAGTTTCAGACTTGGACTCTCCAATGGCTGCTATTTCGCTTGAAGCTGAAAAAGCATTTGATCGGGTCGAGTGGGGGTATATGTTAAAATTATTGGAAATTTTTGGATTTGGTAGGATATTTATTAGGTGGATACAGTTATTATACTATCAGTCAGAGGCCGCAGTTCAAACAAATGGATACATTTCTCCTTACTTTAGATTAAGCAGGGGAAACCGCCAAGGATCACCACTCAGCCCGTGTTTGTTCTGCTTAGCATTAGAACCATGAGCAGCAGCAATCCGACAGGATGAGAACTTTTGCGGAATTGACATTGAGGGATCTATTCATAAAATGATGTTATATGCGGATGACATTTAGCTGTTTGTATCTGATCCTCAGGTATCTATTTCTTCAGTGCTTAATATAATTAACTAATTTTCCAAATTTTCAGGGTATAATGTTAACTGGGCAAAATCAGAGGTTCTGCCATTGACAAAGTTTCGTCCCACAGCATTGTTTCAGGAGAGCAATTTTTCCTGGCCTAGGCGGGATTTACAATATTTTGGCATTCTGTTTCCTCCTCATCTGGATGATCTTATTAAAGTGAACTTTGACACACTGATGCAAAAAATCTCTGTGGATGTGAAACGTTGGTCATCATTATCCTTGTCTCTCTGGGGTAAGGTTAATGCACATGCAATCTGCTATAAGTTATTTCAAAAAATGTTTAGATTATTTGCAAAGATTTTCTCTGGAATGGTAAGCGCCCACGAATGCATCTTGGAAAACTTCAACAGCCTGTAGAAAGAGGGGGCCTGGGACTTCTAAGACTACTCTTTTATTACTATGCATACAGCTTGAGACACCTTGCACATTTGGCATTGCCTCCAGAAAGGGCCCCACCATGGCACTCCATAGAGCAATCTGCAGCAGCGCCTTTACAATTAATAAACTGTCTGTCAAGTAAAATTAGGAAGGGTGACAAATTCCACCCAATTATATTGCATCTTCAAGGGATGTGGAAAAATGTTGGAAATGTGTGATGATACTTTAATACATGTGCTGTGGTCTTGTCCACAAATCCAATTGTTTTGGATGAGAATACATAATTTTACAAAAAAAATGTATCAGGTGTACACTTTGATTTTTGCCCATTATTGTATGTTCTTGGACACTCAAAGGTTTTGCTGAACTGGCCAAAGCACTGAAGGACTGGACACAGACTGTGATCATGATTGTAAAACAAATTCTGCTTAGACACTGGAAATCCCCAGAAAATAATCCAAAAAAAACTAAAAGATGCCCAACCCTACTCATCATGTAATTTTCTTCTTAACTAAAATGCTACACCAATAATCTGATCAGACCCTTTTGAGTCCCTCATTTTCTACTCTTTCTACTGTTGGTGTTAGCAAATAATTATGTGATCCAGTAGTGAAAACCTTCTTTATTTACCTCCTGAGTTGAATGTACTGTAACCCTCTTTTCACTCCAGTCCTTCTGGCGTTGAGTAAAAACGGGATACGATAGTCTTAACCCCAGTTTTCTCTTTATTTCCTTCACTTGGGAACACACCAACACGGCAATACAGCTCAGCATAAAAGTCACTCTCTCCTTCACCTCGCGGTCCGGATTCTGAGTTACTCTTAAACCTGTCCCCCTGAAACTGGGGTAAGTAAGAACCATAGTCTACAGCACGCATTAAATAGTGCACTCATAAATAGTGCACATTTGAACATAATAATATAAAATAGTCACAGTACTTATGTATTTTTTGAAATATCATGTATTTTGGTAATAGGAAGTGGGAATTTTATGTTACGTTAACATTATGTTTGGGGTTGTAGTTAATCCCCCACTTCTGACCACTGTTGTATACATCACACTACTTACACACTGCTTACTGATGTCCACGCAACCCCATAGTCATTCTTATTCCACTCACACATAGTCTAGCACCAGGTGTTTCCATGCAGGCAGAATGTCTAGTTTGAGATAACATTACAAACACTGTTAGGTTGGAAATATCAACAGAGTGAATGAGCTTGTTTAGGTTTTTATCCCTCTCGACCTATGATCCCACCCCCAGGTCACGCATGTGCAATTCCAGTGTGTTAAAAGGCTCATTCCACTAGATGATTATAGTGGTCCCATGTTTGAATCTGCACGGTAAGAGGCAGCTGCTGTCATGAATAAAGTTGATGGTGGTCTCTGTAAGACGTGATAGAAAGAGATCATCAAAGTTCAGTTGATGAAACAGTCACAGATGGACTGAGAAACAGTAAAGTTACAAACTACTAATGATATCTCATGAACTGTCACTAACAGAAGCAGCATGTGTGACACTGAGAAGATGCAGAGCTCTCCAAACATTTCAAACATATCTCCACTCTTCCTTTTCACATTACACTATGTGAGCTGTAATCTCAGTTATTGACACTAGAGGGAGCTGCAGTCCCACCATGACTGACTTCATTTCCTGTAAAATACATGAAACAAAATGGGCACAGACAAAACCAAACAGACATCATTTTGATCATCAATTTATTCAATACTATAAAATATGTTAAAAAAAAGAAAAAGCTGTTAAACTGTACCATTCATTCTGTAAACACTGTAAACCTGAAAAACACTAAAATGTTTCCCAGCTGTTTTTGTCTTTCCTTTTATTCTTAGTTATTGTCTGTTATCATATCATGTATTTTGTATCAATAATTTCACATGACATGTGGTGCACTTTATTGTAAATGTTAATTTAAAAAAAAAACTTTTCAAATTCCTCTCTGAACCTCCATGGAGGTTTTATCTTCCAGGAGCTTCTTCCTGTTGATGTTTCTCAATTAAATCCACCATCATCTGGTTTCTTAATTCTTCTTGGACTTTAGTCTTCTTTCTGTATGTCAAAGCAAATCACATCTGTAATGATTCTGTCACGTTTGTCTAAAATTACCAAAATGACATGATACTGGTTCTCAGAAGCAATTCCTCAGCTTTCAGAAACTGGTGGAATTTTTGCGATAGAGTAAATATTAGCAGAGTTAGTCATTTAAATCAACGTGTTCCCCAAAATGAGTTCAGAATCCCTGGGATATCTTCTTTTCTTACAGCAGACCAGACAATACTTTGCTGCCACCTGCTGTTCAGTCTTCAACTGATTCCATGTTTAAATTGAGTTTAATAATCCAACAGCTTGAAGATATTCAACTATCTGTTCAATTTAATTTTACTCCAGCTGTCCAGATTGAGGAGATCCTTCATAGTGAAGCTTGTCTGACCATCAGATCCCAATAATAATAATAGGTTTTCCATTTCTCACTGTGGCTTGGATAGCAAAATAAGCTATTCCTTTACTATCATTTACCCAACAGTTTTAACAACTATCAATTATTAAAGTCTTAATTATTTCAGAATATTCAGGAAGTTCATAAGCAATTGAATTATCAACATTGTCATAAATTATATTTTAGCGGTAGAATCAGCCCCCTCTGGCCCTCTACCTCTACATGAGCTGGTACCCATAGGAGCAAAGCACCACATTTTGGGCACTACAAACCATCTTGTTGTCCCCCTTCTGTAAGTTATGTACACTTATTTTCTCGCCAGAAAATTATACTAGTATTCTTGCATAATTATATAAAATCATTTCTATTTCTTCACAATAACCTAATGACTTCATATCCATTGCTTGTATTTTATAAAGCTGTTCTACTATATTTTAGTGGATAATGGAATATTGTGTTTGTGACAAAACATGTCATTGTTTGGGGGGCGGGGAAAGGGGTATAACTCCTAATAAGTTTATTTTCAATTAAGATTTGACATTTAAAATGATTGTACCAGCATTTAAATGTGCAAGAGTGCACATAGTTAATTCCAATAGAATCAATATATTGCCTAAAAAAGACGTGTGTTTTAAAGAGATCATCCACTGTTTTTACAAATGTTGCCTAAAACCTTTGAAATGTCGCTATTAGAAGATCTATACCTAACAAAACGCATTATTTTGTACCATGTTTGTTTTATTAACTTTTAAAACTGGGACTACTTTACCCTGTGTCCTTTTAGTCCAGTGAGTTCTATTGGTATAGGTTGGATTTTTATCATTTTTTTATGTGGAATGAGTATACAGTTAGTTGAAAAGAATGGCATATTGACTGATGCCATAACTTGGTGGAATAGTTGATTGCCAATGTAAAGATGAAAGTATTGAAAAAAAAAAGTGAGCAAAAGCCAATTTTTTTTAAATTTTTGTTGTAATAAATTAATGCAAAATCATGTAGAAATGTGGTTTAATAGTTATTTTTTCAGTTGATGTTGTCAGCACATGTGTTTTGTGTATCTGGATTGCATTTATTGACAACCTACCAAACTCACTGTGGATTTAGGGAAAAAAAAGAAGTTTTTCACATTTCTTCAATAAAAAATACAGGGTGCATACACTGAAATTTGCCCTTTTGTTCACTAACCCAACCAGTCGAACAAGATGGCTGCCACCTCTGAACCTGGTTCCACTGGAGATTTCTTCCTATAAAATAGGGGACGTTTTTTTCTTCCCGCTGTCCCTTAATGCTTGTTCATGTGGGTCTTGTTGGGTTATTTTTCTTTCTATGAACTTTATATTTTGTTAAGCGCACTGAGATGACTTTGTAATTTGCGCTATATAAATAAAGTTTAGTTGAGCGTTGTGTTGTGAATTGGCGCTATATGAATAAAGATTGATTGATTAGTGAAGTTAAGCATTTGTAGTTTTAAACATATTGAAGGTGTTTTTTACTAACTTTTTGTGTGAGGTTCTTCTTCCCCTGCAGCATCCATTACACTTACATGCAAATGGACAATTAATCAAAGTAGGCAATGACGTAATTTCCCCTGTGCTGAAGGCCTCAAAACCTGCCACTAACACCTACATTGAACAACACTAACCATAAACACATGCACTTGATAAGCACCCCTGCAGTAAGAAATGTTGAATGCTAAAATTTTTTTTGTACAAATGTATGTGTCTTTTATCAGATTGTACCCTAACCACCGCTGCAGCCAAAGTCTCATTCTGAACTGAATTCAAAACTTGAGAGCCCTGGAGATGGAATATTGTGTCTTTCCTTGAGTTTTAACCTGCTTTGACTGAAGGCTCTTTGTGTTTGTAAAGTTATTACACTGGCTCCCAGTCAGCCTCAGAATAGACTTTAAAGTTCTGCTGCTGGTGTATAAATCTGTGAATGGGTTTGGTCCAGAATACATCAGTGACATGTTAGTCAGGTATGAACCCAGCAGGTCTCTCAGATCTATGGACACAGGTCAGATAGTGGAGCCCAAAGCTCACAGTAAACATGGTGATGCTGCTTTTAGTTGTTATGCTGCAAAGAAGTGGAACAAACTGCCAGCAGAGTTGAAGTCGGCATCCAATGTGAACATTTTTAAATCATACTGCGTATGATTGAGAGAGAGATTTTTGGTCGTGTTGTTTATGTCATGTGTTTGTTGATGATTTTACTGATGATTTTAATTGATTTTACTGGTGATTTTAAGTGATTTTACTGGTGATTTTAAGTGATTTTACTGGTGATTTTAATTGATTTTACTGGTGATTTTAATTCTTCGTATTGATTTTAAACAATTGAATGTTTTATCATGTAAAGCACATTGAGTTGCCTTGTGTATGAAAAGCGCTATACAAATCAATTTGCCTTGAGAGGCACAGATGCCAGTAACTTAGTTACTTAGTAATGCATTAATCTAATCTCCATAACTAATGGACAGCGGAGCATGGAAGATGCTCTGGAGTCATTGACATTACACATCCAGTGGAAATCTGGTGTTTATCTTTGTGGTTTGTTCAGGACAGACATTATTGGACAACAAACATAGTGATGGTCATGTGAGTTATTTTATTTACACATTATTAGACACATTTTCAGGCATTTTATTTCTTACATTCAGGATAGTTTATACGAGTAAAACAGTCATTGAGAGCAGTGCTAAGGGTGTTACACCTTTTTCTAAGCTGTTGCAAGACAAACAGAAAGAAAGGCACAGCACAACTAAGAGCTGGACATTGTAAAGCCTATTTTAATTATTATTATTTATTAATCAGTTTTTCCTACAGACACACAAACTGGTGTGACATAATAAAGTTTAAATGACAAAATATGACAGACGAATGTATTCTGCACTGAAATAAAAGTTGTTAGTTTGAACTTAAAGCTGCTGGCGACGATTCCTAGCATTTTAAAAACTGAACCTGTATTTCATTCAAAAGTTGTTCTCGTCCTCTACTGATGCCAGTGTGACCCCAAACACACTAACAAAGCAATTCCCCTTACATTTCTGTTTTTTTTCACGGATTGAAAGTTGTGCCAAAATCTTGAGGAGTGACGTCATATCACACCATAAACAAACCGGAACAAAAATAACATCAAGCGAATCACAGTTTGGCTAAAAAACACAGATATCACAGTAAAAATTAAGTCAAAACGCTTCTTAAATATAAGAAATGTAACTTTAAACTTCAGTCTAACTTTGTATCGTAGAATATTATTGAAGATGCAGCAAAGTTGCTCTGTGTCAAGTTTAGGCTATCCTTGATGGAATCTGTCATTAAATCTTTCCACTTTGTTTCAATGAAGTCACAAGCATTATCTTTGGAAATGCAGAAAATCTAAATAGCACAATTGAAATGGAAACACCTGACTTTCGAAAAAACACTCAGAAATCGCTCAAAGGTTTTGACGCTTTCATGAGGAGGAATTTCAAACATTTAAATATTAAAATGTGTCACAAAAGTGCCAATTTTTCTGCAATTACATGTGACGTACTCGGTCACATGACCACTGCTCTCTGAGAAAACATGATGCGGTACGTGTGGACAGCAGAGGAGACCGGGACAGTTTTTAGCATTATACTTTAAAATGATTACTGCAACATTAGACGTGAAACAACAAAGGAATACAGAGTGTTATAAAGAGGTTTGGAGAGTCTGACTTTCTGCAGCGAAGTCTCGCGGGATGAGATTTCACGGGAGCTACGAGTCTCCAGCCCAAAACAACGTTGAATGGAAACGCGTTCAAAGCGTAATTATACTTTGTCAACATTTAGAAATATTGCTTTTATTTTGCGAAAATCTGTAATGGAAACAGTTATATTTACATACTTTGTCTTTATCTGTGTTAAAAGAGGTGATAAGGAGAGCCAGCTGCAGCTTTAAGGATAATCTTTGTGGTTTCTTTTTCCACAGTGTTAGATAACAAAGTAAAATACATCAAAGTCTATCTGTGATCAACTATTTATAAAGAACAAATATTGCAAAATAAAGTACTAGAACATCTACTTATAGTATCAGTACTTAGTTTCCCTACAGCCTTGAGGCAGTTGAGTAGAAAGTGCAGTATTTGTTGTTAAAGTTTCAACCTAAAGTATGACTACAGCACTTAAACATCATCTCCATTACAGTCTTCAGGACCATTACTGTCCACAACTGTATAAAGCTTTTTGAAGACCTTCCCATCTTGTGGGTTTCTCCACTTCAGGGTGACTTTTCTCTCTACTTTCGACTTCAGTCTTTCTTCAAGCTGGAAAACAGTTTGTCTGAGATTGTTACACAATTCAAAATCATTTCACACACAACTTTAGGGTTCAAATGTTTTCCTTTAGAGTTGAGTTAAGAACATTAGTTTGTTGCTCATCTCCTGAGGTCTGTCAGCCTTTTTCTGCCTCCTTCAGTCATTCAGAATGATTTCTGCTCTGTATTTTCTAACAACTTTAGACACAAAATCACTGAATGACTCTGGATGAACATGATTTAAACTTCTAGATTTTTATGGAAAGATTTACGAGCTACTACTCAGACTCTAAAAGAACTTTATAATGATATTTGTCTAATCTTGCACTACCCCAAAACCAATCCCCCTAAAACACAAACAATGACAATGCATGTACAAAATGTGAGGAGAGTTTTCCAGTTGTGAGTTACATGAAAATGTTATCAAGAGCCAAAAGATCAGATCATAAACCACTGAGACTATAACACAGCTGAAAACCCCACACTTTTAAAGTGCCTTGAACTTGACACCTCTTCTGTTATTTCATTGGCTGGCCTAATACCTTTTTCTGCAGACTCATCTCCTTACTCAGCACTTCTAATGGTCTGTTCAGCCCCCTGCATTGGGCGATTTCTGAACTTTACACACGATCGAAACGATTGAAACGCTGAAGGTGGCTTTTTTAAACAATGACAACGGTTACATGATGCTTTTTTTAATTCTGAATCATTTATTCAGAATTAAATAATACAGAATTAAAGTGTTCTGCTTCGTGTTTACATGGAAATAGTAATTCCGAATTGAGGTTTACATGGAAAACATGTTTAATCGCCTTCATTCAATTCTGCTTCAGGCCTGTGGTTTGGGAAGGCTTCTGATTGGACAGGGGGCGAACATAACGTATTCACGTCTACCGGAAAAAAATAAAAACAAACCCTTTCTTTTCGGCTACAACAGAGAAAGACCACTTAATAGCTACTATTTTCACTTTTATTTTGACTGTTTTGAAGCAACAGCTTGACAATAACACACTGCTTTACTTTCGTCAGCTGAGCAGGAGAAGTGAGATAGAGTACCAGAGAATAGAGGCAGAAGACCATACTGTAGCCAATCAAAGCCTGGAGTTTGTGCAATGGCTGCTCTACCTCCACTCTACAGGATTTTGAGTAGAAGGAGAACTTTCAATGACCCGCACGACATTTGTGAAGCTATGTGGCCTGATGTAATGCTTCATGTTGCCCAATGAAGCTTGTCATTTTCTGATATGTGTGTGTGTGTGTGTGTGTGTGTGTGTGTGTGTGTGTGTGTGTGTGTGTGTGTGTGTGTGTGTGTGTGTGTGTGTGCGTCTGTGTCTGTGTCTGTGTCTGTGTCTGTGTCTTTGTATGTCTGTGTGTGTGTAATATGTCCATCCATCCACTCTTTTCATTATATCCATAACTTCTAAGGCTCCTAAATAATCTCGGCTCGAGTCCAACGCTTACTTCGGGCAGCCATCCTGGATAATGTGCTCGTCAGCACATCATCGTGACAGGATGAGCATGGCAGAACAACCAGTATTATTTAAAGTGGAACAAAACGTATACAAGATCGAGGAATTATTCAATTCGGAATTAAAATCAGAACAAACCAACCGCCTACTTCGGATTGGCCTTTTTAATTAGGAATTAGGTGTTTACAAGGGAATTAATAATCTTTTTAAAGAGGATTACATTTTCATTCTGAATTAAAGGGGAATTAAAACTCTCATGTTAACGTAGCCATTGAAAAAAAATCATATACCCTTAGAACAATCTCTTTCTAAAATTGATAGTAAAATATAAACTAATTGTCCTATGGGGCATTTTGAATGACTTTAAATGTAAAAGACACATATAAATCATACTAATTGTCAGAAATAATTTTGAGTTATTTACAGATTCTGAAAGTGTGGTTTCTAAGCTTTCCATTGATGTCACACACATAGAAATCTATTAATATTTGAAGAAGTTATGGCTGTTTGAATGTTCTTCTTCAAAGATTAAACATTTATGTCACCTCTCGGAGCAGCCAGCTGAAGGGCTAAGGGGTTACTTTGCAGTACCCCACCCCCAGCAACATTTGTCAATAGCTGTTTTCAATTAATACCTTTGCCTTCAGTTTAGTTTTAAATTGAAACATGGCGTTGATTCAGAATCATAGTTTGATTACCTGTACGTTAACATTACCTGTGAAAAGTGATTCCACAGAATGTGGTTTGTATGTTGGGTTCATTTAAACATCCACAAGATTGTAAGTCAAATTTGTAATAAGATAATAAAACCAGCATTTTCAAAATATTTAAGCATCCTGTGTACTAGCTATTGTACATGTGATATTTTTAATAAATAAAAAAAGTTTGGAAGATTCAGTGAATAATTCTCCACCTCTTACCAATACCCCTGTAGATGTACATGCACCAAGATGGCAGCACTTTCAGCATGTCCCTCCACAGCCAATGAGGCGTCTATTCATGGCTCCAGAGCCACATATTGCCAACCATGACCTAGGGTCACCTTGTAGTTTGCCTTTATAGCAGGTGTATATATTTCAGATTGGTGTCATTAAGCTATAATGGTCACCTTTGCCAGCCCTCACATGAAGACATGATCTGTCTGATTCAAGCCTTGTGTTATTATAAAAAACCTTAAAATTGGCCTTTGAAAGTTTGGGATTCACCTTTTTTAGGAGGTCCTTTTTCACAGCTGGGTCATTGAGGTCCAAGGCAGAATTCCCAGAAGTTATCTTAAGCTGCAGTCTATATGCTGCTCATCAGAAAAAAGAAAAAGCTTTAATTAGTGTTCGTAGTAATGCCATTAATTGTAATGCTGTATTTTAACAACATTTATTTTGTTAAAATACAACAGCAAATGTTTTATTTAGTTTTATTTATAGTCTTTGGGCTAAAATGCAACATAGTTTCAGTCAAAATGAATTTATAAGGATTATTTTAGATATAGTTTTAGTCAATAAATGATATTAAGATTTTAGTCGACTAAATCTGTTACAGAAATAATAGACCTAAATATAAAGCTTAGGAGTTTATACATTTTTTCAAGTTTTAGTTGTCATTGATCAACCTGATTTAATGTTTTTAAATTCAATGACGTATTTGATGTGATCAATGCGTAAAATCATATAATCACATGAGTTCTGATTGGATTTCATTCCATGTGATGAAATTATATTTCCATTTTTATAAACTAACAAAAATATTGATACATTTTAATGTAGTTTTTGTTCACATGTATTTATTTTAGTTAGCCATAGTCTAGTTTTTGACATTTGGGCGACCGGGGCTCAGGTAGTAGAGGGGTCGGCTTCTGATTGAGAGGTTGAAGGTTCGATTCCAGTCTCACAAAGTGTCCTTGGGCAAGAACTGAACCCTAAGTTGCTCCCAGTGGTCGACTAGTGCCTAGCATGGCAGCTCAGTCCTGTTGGTGTGTGAATGGGTGAATTCCCTGATATTGTGAAGCGCTTTGAGACTACTCCAGAGTGGTGATAAAGCGCTATATTAATCAAGTCCATTTACCATTGTCATTTTAAAAAATGTAGTCGACAAAAACTATGATTAAAGCTTTAGTTGTATCGTACAAGAAGTAAATAGTTGTATCAGTTGTACACCTATCTTCTGTGTTTGTTTTGCAATTATTTATATCTAGTTTTATAAGTGGCACAATCTGTTTCATGTATTGTGTCGAGAAGGTTTTAGGTTCAAACCCTATTTGTTTTCTATTTTCTATGAGTTCCCATTTTGTCAGTGAACCTGGTTTTATTTAGTTTTCAGTTATTTTTTTGGTATTTAGTTGGTTGTCTGTGTGTGTGGTTCATGTCTGTGTGTTTCCACACACCCTGCTTTGTTAAGTAGAGTGTGTTTGTGTTTAGTCCCTTGTGTTTCCACTCAGGTGGGCCATTGTGTACTGATTGACTTCCCTCACCATTTAAGGAAGTGTTTGCACTCAGCATGTTTACTGCATTGTGATTGGATTGTCATCAATGTCAATTAGTCAGTTATTTAGGTAGCTTTGGTTTCTACTTTTCCTTATGTTTGCTTTGTAAATTGAATAGTTTTGGTTTTATTAATAAAAGGACTTTTGTTTAGACACCATTTCCTCTTTTATATCCACGTCTAGATTGTCCAACATCTTCCCAATAATAGTTCCTCCTTTTCACTAATAGTGTTTTGGAATAGGGTAAAAAATGTTAGGCAGTATTTGCCTAATTTATAAAACACTTTCCCAGTTTCACTTAAAGATTATCATTATCCCACTAACCATGAGGCATACTGTAGCAGACAAATGGCAGTTTTTCTTCACAGGATAAAAACTTCCATCTTCCCCCCTTGGTTGATGAGGTCACAGCACAGATAACTTTCATGGAGTTGAGCTTATTACGAACACTGTCCCAGATGCTGAAGGTGAAGTTGCTTCCATCAGACCAGAAAAAGTTTGGAGCTCTGTGTAGCCCAATCCAAACCTGTGAGCCCCCTGCCTCACTGTTAATCTTTTCCACCACTTTGTTATTTGTCACAGTCACCAGGTCCACATAATTTTCTCGACAGTATTTCTGTGCGACTGGCCAAGTTTCAGAAGAATTCACAAAAAAAACGTTGGGATCCAACTGTGACCCTGTTGAGACAATCATTAGGGTTTTAGAGAGGAGTATTCTTACACTATGATTATATTTTATAGAAATTAAGTTTTGATTTTTCATATTCTCACCATTGTAACAAACAACATGCCGCTTAGATGAACAAAGCGCATCAAACCATGCATTTTGTGATACAACACAAAGCTCATTAGCTGATAAAAAGTCAGGTTGATCACTTCTCCAGTTACTATAGTTAGCACCGACTCCTGAGAATCCATCTGACCATCTCCAGTCGATTGTGCTGTACAGACCCATCCAGACCTCTGAGCTCTGACCAGCATATGTAATGGTGTCTAGAAGCTGGTCGTTCTGCTCTTTGTTTCCAATTGTGGCCAGGTCTGCATAAGTCTGCCTGCAGTAGGTCTGAGCTTCAGTCCAAGTCTTTTGATCAGCAACATAGTGGTACTGTAGGCATGTGGAGTAAGACCACCCTGTGGAGAAATAGACACTTTAATGAATGTGGAAGCACAATGTACATGCAGGGGTTTGAAGAAGTCTGACTTAATGTATGACAACAAAGGACCAAAGTTACTTTAAAGAGTAACTAAACTCCACACTAACACAAATACAAGATTCAGTCAGACGTATATTGATCATCTTAACCTTTAAAGATCCAGTATTTTACTTTGTTCTAAAAACCCCAACAACATAGAATTTGAGGTTTATTTTCCCAAACTTAGCTATTTTCTGGAGTTTTAGCCTTTTGAAAAGTCACTTTTGGAGCGCTCCCAAAAACAGGCTGCCTATGCATGAGTAGGCGTAAACACACGCACACTACTTCAGCATGTGTTTATCACAGTAACAGCAGCAGTAAATCATTAACAGTCTTCCTCCTCACCTCACAGGAATAGTTCATTTAAGACGATAGTCCATTGTTTTGTCCAACCGCTGTGTTACACTGGGTCATAAACACGTCAGATCATCCCAAAAAAGCAATACGAGGCGATATAACTGCTTCTAAAAATGGAACTGATTGTGACCGCTCGCTCTGCGCCACAGGAAAGTAAACTCTCAACTATCAGCTGAGTCAGCTGCTTCAAACCCTCACATAGGCGGCTATATTGCTTTCTTCTCCTCCTCACCTCTTCCATTCGCAAGAATAGTCTATTAAAGATGATAGTTCATTGTTTTGTCCAACCGCTGCGTTGCATTGGGTCTCAAAAAAGGTGATACAAGGTGGTATAACGGCTACTAAAAGTGAAACTGATATTCTGTATTATCTATATACTGAACGTAAAGATATTAACTGTAATATGTATACATGTGCCTGTTACGTTGAAAAAATACAAGGACTGGATTTACAGAAAGATTAATCAGCCATAATGTCTTTGTATTTTTTTTGTTTTTTTACAATTATTATATACACTAGTACAATGCCTGTCAGAAGTATGTATTCATATCGTGGGGGCTTAAGTAGAGTTGTTCATTATGGCTAAATGAGTATGTGTTTAAAGGTTGGATGTACAAAGAGGTGTACATAAGGGGTCTGCAACCTGCGGCTCTGGAGCCTCATGTGGCTCTTTGACTCTTTTGCAATGGCTCTTTTTAGCTTTAAAAATAATAATAAAATAAAATAATGAAATGTTATTTCTTACTGTACAGAGGATGTTGATGATTAATGATTTTAACGTCAAATAAAATGATGACAAAACAATTGGTTAACATAACAATAAATCACGTTATGTAATAACTGCCACTTTCCTACTTCAACTCCTACAACCTCTACTTACCATCAACTTTCCTGCACCTGTGGCTAACCTTAAGTTTTAAATCCCTTGTAAGATAACTAAAGTAACAAAAAAGATTATTTTGGAAGAAAATAGAGATTGTATTTGTCTGTGGAAAGAAAAAAAACTTATTTAATTGCCAACATGCCACCTTAATATGAAAGCTTGATATGTTGCAAGAATTTTTTATATTTTTTTTTGTTTGGTGTATTTTTTTTGTAATGTATGTTTTTCGGAATCATTATGTGTATGTTTGTATCTTTCTGTTGTGTTTTTGTGAAACTTTTGCATAATTATTGTTTTTTGTTGACATTGTACTGTGATTCTGGAATCATTTTGACTATTTTTGTATGTTCTTTGGTGTAGTTTTGTGCATTTCTGTTGTCATTTTGTGTATAAATGTTTAGTTTTGTGTATATTGAGTCAATTTCATATTTTTCTGCAATGTATGTTTTTTGGGTGTGTGTGTGTGTGTGTGTGTGTGTGTGTGTGTGTGTGTGTGTGTGTGTGTGTGTGTGTGTGTGTGTGTGTGTGTGTGTGTGTGTGTGTGTGTGTGTGTGTGTGTGTGTGTGTGTGTGTGTGTGTGTGTGTGTGTTGTGTCCACCGCCATCTCCTCTGTGGGGTATCTTTCTCACACACACGTCAGCCACTCACATGTACATCATCCGTCACAGGTTGTCGAGAGATAAAAAAGAGACCCTGAAGTAGCACGAAAAATAAACGTTTAGCAATACCAAAGTCACAACTCTCTCTCTAAACATCTCTGTGTGCGTTCAGCATGTACATCCCGGTGTAGTGTGGAATAAACCTACCGTGAAAGTTTCCTAAAGTAGATCGTGGGCATGCACCTCTGGCAAACTGCACACGCACATCTGTCACTTTGGAAAAAAGAAGGGTAAAAATCTTTCCTTTAATTTTTAGGGTTCGGGTTAGACTTAGAATTAGGGTTTATCTAGGAGGAAATAATAAGGTTGCAAAATATTGTACGTATACATGTGAATATTTACTACACTTTTAGTGCGCATGCGCCTGCAGGAGGCTTTCAAGCGTTGGATTATTTTTCACTCCACTGGCACTCATACGCAAGCACATCAGCCGTGTGTGTATGGGGGGTGGATCGCTTCTAAATTCATGCACACCAGTCTAACGCACGTGTACCTGCCTGCCTAAATTTCACTAAACTTACCTTATTTAAGTAGTTAGGTGTAGTGGCAGGTGTGGCGTGAGTGAAGTTATAGCGATCAGGTGTAGCACCGTCTGTGTTGTATCCTGTCCAATCACAGCAGCGATCTGACTGAGCATAACACTACTGTCACTACCACTCAATAGATGGGTGTTGTGACAGACTGTAGCCAGACTAAATGGTGGTCCGTTATACACACACACACACACACACACTTACTGACTTGCACGCATGTATACGCCTGCTCGCCTGGACACATAATATTCTTTTCTAAGTGTTTACATATCACGTAGACGGTGCTACAAAGTGAAGCACGCTTGAACACTATTGCTTCACTTCTGCTGCACCTGCTTCTATGTGTGACTGGTATATTTATGTTTGTTAGGTGCACATTCAGGTGTGGCATAAGTGGCACATTAAAGCGTCTGCACGTTAACACGTCTGCAAGCACACATGCAGATGTGACTTGTGCATTGTGACCGTGTACCCATTCTACGTCTATGGGAAATGTAAATGAGATGTGCAGACATGCAGGCGCAGGGTACGAGTTTGTTTACGCGTTCGATAGACTGGTGCACAGTAATTTAGAAGCGATCCATGTGTGTATATGTGTGTGTGTTTGTTTACAATGTAGCTGCTCGCATCTTAACGCATAGACTAATATAAGAAGAAACACTCACCCTTGTGCAGAACAAACGATAATCATAGTGGAGCCGTGTTGTGGACCCATCCGCTCACAAAAAAGTTACATTCCTCTATTTGAAGAAATGGAATATGATCGGCTATTGGCCGTCAGCACAGCCACCGCCCACAGTCATGGAGACGAAGGAGGAACTGAACTCCGTCACGGAAGTTTGGGATCACGGGAATAATTTTAAATAAGCATGAAATATTAACTTAAATGACTTTTTGCAGTACAAAAACATTTTTAATATTGACCTTCTTTTCTTTTTTTAACCAAAACAAACTGCGACACAGTGACGTCATTTTTTTTTTTTAAATAAATGAATAATAATAATAATAATTAGACATTTTTTTATATTCCCCCCTGCAATTTTTTCAATAAATTGAAATGTCTTTAAATACACATTAACATGAATCCAACACACTGTAGTGAACAGATAAATGGAGGCAGAAGATGTCTTTCAGTCAGCAATGCACACGTTCAGCGACACACAGGAGCTCTTTCAAGCTGGGCACTGGTTCATTCACCTGTCCCATCATACATTAGTGACTAATGTATGCAATCCATAGCTGGTTTGAGGATTCACTGCCCATACTACATGTATGTTTAAAATTAAAACATGAATCTGTCAATTATGTTAATAGTTCAGTATTGTATGCAAGATAACAGGTATGTTTATGCATGCCAGTGGCACTAACAAGCATCAATAATTTTCGTTTCCACATTTATGTTGAACAAAAATGTCCATTTGAACAGCTTTTATGCAAAATGTTGTTACATGCAATTTGACAGACATTGTTGATCTTGGCAGGTATCAGTTTATTATGTTATGTTATGTTTATGAATGGTAGTGGCATGGCCACCCTACTCACTGTACCTTGCACATGTTTAAACTAAAAACAAGAATATATAAACCTGTGTGTTATTTGAATATCTTAGAATTGAATGCACAATAGTACATTTATACATGGCACTATAGGACCAGTTTAATATAAAACACAATTTTATACAATATATATAAGTAGGGGGTCCCCGCTCCATCTCTCCATCAGTTTGGGGGTCCTTGGCCTGGAAAACTTTGAAGACCCCTGGTGTAGGGGAAATATTTGCTACACACGCTCGCACACACACACGCACCTAGACCTTTCTTGCTTTTATTAGTAGGTTTAAACCAGGTGTGTTGAAGCAGGGAGACATCTAAAAGTCTCAGGAATCAGGCCCTTGAGGACTGGAGATGTCCATCCCTGTTCCAGAGTATTCCTAACCAGCGTGGTAAAAGGAGCTCGCTCCAGCTTCATGCTACAGAAAGATTTAGTTTTTTTAACAAGTTTCTTTTTGAAGACTATCTGCCTCTGTACAAAACTTTATTTTATACAGCCTGTATTATCTTACAGGACTGAGTCAAAGAGAGATCAACGCAGGAACGTTTTATCAGCTGATTAATGTTGGTCAGTACATTAGATAAAAATCTATATTTTACCTATAGGATGACATCAGGTAAATGAAAGGATTGCATTAATGCCTAAATATTTCATGTCCTGTCAGCTGTCAGATCCAATCACACAGCAGCATGTCCAGAGAATGATCCACCTATTCAAAGGCTGGTCGTTTTCCAAGGTAACTGATTGGCCAGGAGGTTGGGCTTTATACTGGATCAGAACTTAGCTTAGCTCTTAAACTACTACCAACCGTGCAATAAGAGGAAATCCAGAGTCGTAGTACAGACTTCTAAGATCTACACAGTCAACAGGGACAATGGCTGACCTAAAGTCAGGGACCAGGTACAGTTTGATCTTCTTTGATATAAAAATGTACAAGTCAATCACTAGCTGAGTGCATCAAGGATTGTATCCATCAAACAGGCAAATTAACACAAGCTATCTCTTTGGCAAATTTTTCTCTTATAATAATGCAATTTTTGCGTCTTTGTTGGAACGTTCAAAATATTGGAAGGATGACGGGCAAATAGATTAATTTATCCCCCAAAATGTATCGGAGTATATCTAATACCAAATCCAGCCCTTATAAGGTGGCTTACGTTACCATCTAACACCATACAGACTGACTTCAGATTTGTGATCTCATGTTAATCAGCAAACATTTCTCTTCAACTTAATAGAAAAACATTGTGTGATAGACATAGGACATTTTGTGCTAGGTTGCAGAAAGAATCAGAGATTAGAAAACATTTTATCTGGTAATGTCTCGATTATATTAATTAATTCATGCAGTTAAACACTATCATTCATTGTTAAAACAACATGTGATGCTGAAATTACAGGCACATTACAAGCATTTAAGAATAGCAAATACCTACAAATATTTAGGAGCTTTAAACCATAATCATTATTTTTTAATGGTACTATTACAGCCTGCTCCTTTTTTTATATTCTTCAACATTTATGAGATTTCAGAAAATAAATTTTATCTCCAAACTTTAACTGCAAGATAGCTCCAACTTGTTGCCAAACCCACAGGTCCAGTAGAACAAACTTGTTTACAAAAGTTTTCCTCAAAAGCTGTCATTCCGTCTGTAAGCCTTTTAAATAGTTATAGTCAGTTATAATAACTGCTTATTGTTTTTGCCAATTTTAGGTCTTCATATCATAACTTTCTGAACCAAATAATTGACTACTAACCTGAAAGACACATGAGAGCCAGTAAGATCCTCGCCATCCTGATCTGCTCAGTGGATTGTTTCACTCTAGATTGTGTATATATTAGGGCACAATTTAAACAAATTCACTACTTGTTTTTTCTTGTTGCCCAAGGTCACCTTTAAACAAGGACGAGCAAAGATTTGTTTATCATGACCTTAATCAAATGAAATGCTAATTCCTCTGTGGTTCACCCTGTGGAAAAGATATTAGTCATTATGTAATTTTCTTCTTGACTGAAAAGTGTCGACCAATAATCTGATCAGACCTTTTTCAGTGCCTCATTTTATCCTCTCTACTGTTGTTGTCAGCAAAGGATTAGTTAGCAATAGCAATAGAAACAGAGAAACAATTGTGTGAGTAAGACAAATACCTGTTGTCAATCTCTTTAAAACATACTTTTTCTTTTTTTTTCCTTCACAATGTAGTGCAATCTTTATACAGCAGCTTTTTATGTTTTATTATTGCAACAAAACTTACATTTATTTTATTGCTTAAAATTGTGCTAATCACCAACTCCCCCTAAGGAAGGAACCCAAAGCACACACACACACACATCACCACCACCATCCGGAATTATGTATTCATATAGTGCGGTGTGATTCTGGAATAATTTTGTGTATTTGTTTTTATCTTTTTTAATCTAATTTTGTGTATTTGTTTTTATCTTTTTTAATCTAATTTTGTGTATTTGTTTTGATCTTTTTTAGTCTAATTTTGTGTATTTCTGTTGTCATTTTTCCCATGTCAAACAGGTCCTTGGTGGTGGGTCAGACGAAGCGCAGCTCAGAAGACCCTCTATGGACATTATAAAAGCAAGGACCGTGACTTCGCCTGGTTAGGCACAGCCGGGGCCCCACCCTGGAGCCAGGCCCGGGGCTGGGGCTCGGGCCTTTGCCCACCTGTGAACCCAGCACTCGCAGAGGGATCTGTAGGGGTCGGGTGCAGAGAGGACTGGGTGGCGGTCGAGGGGGGTTGCCTCGGCGGCCCAGTCAGCGTCCACAGCTTATGGCTGTTGGGACATGGAACGTCACCTCGCTGGGGGGGAAGGAGCCTGAGCTTGTGCGGGAGGTTGAGAGGTACCGGCTAGATATAGTCGGGCTCACCTCCACGCACAGCTTGGGCTCTGGATCCCAACTCTTGGAGAGAGGCTGGATGCTCCACTTCTCTGGCGTTGCCCGTGGGAAGAGGTGGTGGGCTGGGGTGGGCTTGCTTATTGCCCCCCAGCTCAGCCGCCACGTGTTGGAGTTTACCCCAGTGAATGAGGGTCGCGTCCCTACGCCTTCGAGTTGGGGACAGGTTGTTTCGGCCTACGGGCCCAACATCAGCGCAGAGTACCCGGCCTTCTTGGAGTCCCTGGGAAGGGACACAAGGGTGTCCATTAGTGCACGTGGCACCAGGACACTCTGGGCCGGAGGTCGGTGATTGACTTTGTAGTTGTATCACCTCGGACACTCGGGTGAATCAGAATCAGAATCAGGAATTAGAATCAGAAATGTTTGTAATGGCCATGTAGAGTTTTAAGGACAGTACAAGGAATTTGTCTTGGTAGTTGGTGCACAAAACAAACAACAACAAAAAATAAAAAAAACAAAGAACAACCCAGCAACAGTAATAATAATAATAATAATGATAAATATAAAGGATGAGGGATAAATAAAGGATAGATAGAGAATAAAGGATAAATAGGATAAATATAAATGTCATCATGGAGGTGGTGATCGGGTGGGGGGGTTCAGTTGGTGACTTGGGGTGTTTGGGGTGTGTTCATGTGGATGGTGGCAGAGGGAAAGAAGCTGTTTATGTGTCTGGAGATTCTGGTCTTGATGGACCGAAACCTCCTTCCAGAAGGGAGAGATTGAAACAGTTTATGACCGGGGTGGGAGGGGTCGGCCACAATCTTTCCTGCACGCCTCAAAATCCTGGAGGCGTACAGGTCCTGGAGGGAGGGTAGATTGGAAACGATGACCTTCTCTGCAGAGTGGATGATACGCTGCAGTCTGGCCTTGTTCATGGCCATAGCTGCAGCGTACCAGATGGTGATGGAGGAGCAGAGGATGGACTGGATGATGGAGCTGTAGAAGTTCACCATCATCTTTGTTGGCAGACTGAACTTCTTCAGCTGCCGCAGGAAGTACATCCTCTGCTGAGTTTTTTTGATAAGGGAGCTGATGTTCAGCTCCCACTTGATGTCCTGAGTGATGATGGTCCCCAGGAAGCAGAAGTACTCCACAGAGCTCACTGTAGAGTCTCCCAGGGTGAGGGGGGTGAGGGGGGCTGGGTTCTTCCTGAAGTCTGCTATCATCTCCACTGTCTTTAAAGCGTTGAGCTCCAGGTTGTTCTGGCTGCACCAGGACACCAGCCGGTCTGTCTCCCACCTGTAGTCAGACTCGTCTCCATCAGAGATGAGACCGATGATGGTCGTGTCATCTGCAAACTTCAGGAGTTTGACCGACTGGTGAGAGGAGGTGCAGCTGTTGGTGTACAGGGAGAAGAGCAGAGGAGAGAGAACACAGCCCTGAGGAGACCCAGTGCTGATGGTCCGGGGAGCAGAGATGGTTTTTCCCAGCTTCACGTGCTGCTTCCTGTCAGACAGGAAGTCTGTGATCCACTTGCAGGTGGAGTCTGGCACGTTCATCTGGGAAAGCTTGTCCTGAAGGAGAGCTGGGATTATAGTGTTGAAAGCAGAGCTGAAGTCCACAAACAGGATCCTGGCGTAGGAGCCTGGGGAGTCCAGGTGCTGGAGGATGAAGTGGAGAGCCAGGTTTACAGCATCGTCGACAGACCTGTTGGATCTATAGGCAAACTGCAGGGGGTCCAGGTGGGGGTTGGTGATGTCCTTGATGTGGGAGAGCATGAGGCGTTCAAAGGACTTCATGAACACAGATGTTTGAGCGACGGGTCTGTAGTCATTAAGTCCTGTGATCCTCAGCTGAGGGGCTGAGGGGCTGAGCTGTCAACTGATCACCACCTGGTGGTGAGCTGGATCCGCTGGCAGGGGAGGAAGCCGGGCATACCTGGCAGGCCCACCTCCGGATGAGCTTCTCCCAGATCCGGAGGGAGGTGGGAGACATGGAGTCCAAGTGGACCATGTTCTCCTCCTCCATTGTCGATGCGGCCGTTCGCAGCTGTGGCCGTAAAGTCTCTGGTGCCTGTCGCGGCGGCAATCCCCGAACCCGGTGGTGGCGCCCGGAAGTATGGGATGCCGTCAAGCTGAAGAAGGAGACCTACCTGGCCTTTTTGGCTGGTAGGACTCCGGAGGCAGCCGAGAGGTACCGGCAGGCCAAGCGTGCTGCAGCCCGCGCGGTTGCAGAGGCTAAAAACTCGAGTCTGGGAGGAGTTCGGAGAAGCCATGGAGGAGGACTATCGATCGGCCTCGAAGAGATTCTGGCAAACCGTTCGGCGCCTCAGGAGGGGGAAGCAGTGCTTCACCAACGCTGTTTACAGTGCAGGGGGGAGCTGCTGACCTCAACTGGAGATGTTGTCGGGCGGTGGAAAGAGTACTTCGAGGGTTTCCTTAATCCCACTGCCATGTTTTCCGATGAGGAAGCAGAGGCTGAGGACTCAGAGGCGGACTCGCCCATCACCCGGGCTGAAGTCACCGAGGTGGTTGAAAAGCTTCTCGGGGGCAGGGCTCCGGGGGTGGATGAGATTCGTCCTGAGTACCTTAAGTCTCTGGATGTTGTAGGACTCTCTTGGTTGACACGTCTCTGCAACATCGCGTGGCAGTTG
Source organism: Gouania willdenowi (assembly GCF_900634775.1). Lineage (NCBI taxonomy): Eukaryota > Metazoa > Chordata > Actinopteri > Blenniiformes > Gobiesocidae > Gouania > Gouania willdenowi. The sequence continues at coordinate 23,081,894 of NC_041061.1, read as the reverse complement.
GGGACAGTGCCTCTGGATTGGCAGACCGGGGTGGTGGTCCCTCTCTTTAAGAAGGCGGATCGGAGGGTGTGCTCCAACTACAGAGGGATCACACTCTTCAGCCTCCCCGCCAAGGTCTACTTCAGGGTGCTGGAGAGGAGGATCCAGGAGGAACGGTCGCGGCACACTGGACCAGCTCTATACCCTTCATCGGGTGCTCGAGGGTTCGTGGGAGTTCGCCCAACCAGTCCACATGTGCTTTGTGGATCTGGAGAAGGCGTTCGAGTTAGTTAAATTGCAGGCAGGAGGACTTCTCTGTCTGCTGCAGAAACATTTAATGATGTAGAAAACTAAATAAACACACAAAAAAGCTGTTTCATTAACTTTACAACCTAATGTTATTTTTTACCTTAACTTAATGTGTCTACTCTGTTCCTGAAACTTTGCTCTTATTAGTCCATGGAAAAACACTATTGCCGTGTTTTTGGCTGTACTAATCAGTCAGATCTTTAAAAACGTGGAGTTTTATTGATTACCAAAAGTTATAACAGATCAGTGATAACAATGTCTGCATTTTATAGTCAATAGTTCTACATCAGGAGAGCAGTGACATGAGACTAGCTCACCGTTATTGCACCAGTTGTTATTGGTGTATATGCAAACACAGCCACCCTCATCTCCTGTCTTGCATTTAAATCCAGCTTCAGGTAGTCCAGTTTGTTCTCCAGGGAGCGTACATTAGAACGCAGGATGGAAGGAAGTGGCGTGCTCTGACAATTAGCTTTTAGCTTGGTTGCTAGCCCCCCTCCTGCTTCTGATCACACCGCTTACGTCTCCTCTGCAGGCGGAGACCGCTGGTACGAGCCTCCGCTGCTTCACGGGTCGCTGGATGTTGTCGGCGTTGCAATCCGAGGCTCGAGGTCCAGAGTAGTCCCATCTAACAAACTACAGAGCTGCCAAGGCTCACCCTTTGAGTGTGACATTTTGACCCATTCTCACTCCAGATGCCACGCTTGACATTTCTCATGTTTATATTTCCCCATTCAACACTCTATATACTTTTTTTATGATAATAAACTTTGGTCCTCATGGCTTGCCGTAGTTAGAGTAACTCTGATTGACTGACCGAGATAACCAATCCCAGACCAATCCATGTCTCCATGTGCCAAAATCTAACCAACCACCCAATAATAGACTAATCAGAAAGAACATGAGTTGGGTCTTGATGAGCTGTCTCTAACTATTATTTTTCTCACACAACACGCGCCAAGTCATCGACAGAAAGAAAGTTTCGAGAGAACATACGCCGTCTGAGATGGTTTGTAACTACCCAATTTTGTTCAATGTTTATATTGCTCTGTGTGTGTGTGTCTTAAAAAGTAACATTTTCTGTGTGTGTGTTTCTCTCTCTTTCACTCACGTGTGTATGTTTGTACAAGACATCAACTTAAATTAAGCACCACATTTTGGGCTCTGGGTACAAACCATCTTGTCGTGCCCCTACTGTAAGTAATGTACACTTTTTTTTTTCTCGCCAGGAAACTATACTAGTATTCTTGCACAATTATATACAAATAATTTCTATTTCTTTACAATAACCTAATGATTGCTTGTATTTTATAAAGCTGTTCGACTATATTTTAGTGGTTAATTGAATATTGTGTTTGTGACAAAAAATGTCATTGTTTTGGGGTGGGTAGGGGGGTATAATGCCTAATATTTGTATTTCTTTTTAAGATTTGACATGCAAAAGGAATGTACCAGCATTTAAATGTGCGAGAGTGCACTAGATCGTGTAAACATTAGGAAGCAATTTAAACAAATTCGCGACTTGCTCTTTCTTGTTGCCCAAGGTCACCTTGAAAACACAGATGATCAAAGATTTGTTTGGATAAACCTTAATCAAATCAAATGCTAATTTCCCTGTGGTTCACAACCAGAATCATGTTTAAAGTGCGACACCCTGTGGAAAAGAGGTCCGTGTGTGTTTAATAAGTCCGTGTGAAAGTCGGCATGTGTATGCTTCCGTCCATCCACTCTTTTTATTATATCCATGTCTTTTAAGGCTGTTATTAAATAGTCTCGGCTGGAGTCTGGGCCACCGCCATCTTGGATTATCACCAGCGCGTCATCACCACAAGTCGCACAAGCGCAGAACGACTCAAATTAACGTAATCTTTCTCAACAAAAACTGTTGATTGTCTCATGACTGCTCCAGAGTTTGAATTTGTTTTATTTCGTTTCACATCTACCTGGGCTGCAGCTCTTTGACTGCTGCCAACTTGTTTGTGGTGTTATTTCAGCAAGTTTCACTTTTACAATTCCAGTTGGGGACCTTTGTAACTGAATGCCCTAGTTACAGTACAGCAACCAAATTAAACTGTATTAACTAAGTGAATTAATCAAAATGGGCTGTGTAAAGGCTTTTTCAAATGAAAACATTATCCTGTGAAATCTGTAAACTGCTGACCTGCACAACTCAAAGAATTGAAATCGAGAATTGTTTAGAACAGGAATTGAAACTGAGAGTAAGTAAGTTAGTTAATATTTATGCTCCAAATGGGGATGAGCCAGATTTCTTTGGAGAGCTGGAGGCTATAATTCAACAAATGGGAAATTATCAAATTGTAATTGGAAGAGATTTTAACTTAGTGATGGATTCATTTCTGGACTGAAGTAGCTTAGTGAGGTGTAGGAGCAAGAAAGCTGCACAGACAGTCAAAAGTATGTGTGAGTATTTGGGATTAATTGACTTGTGGAGAATTTTAAACCCAACCAACAGAAATTACACATTCTTCTCTGCTCCTCATAAAACCGTCTCTCGTATAGATTTCTGTCTGATTTCCATATCTTTTTTGAAGTCGGTCATTACATGCTCAGTTGGGAGTATTTTGATATCAGATCATGCCCCAGTAGTGCTGGAGTTGCTTCCTGTTATTGAGAGGATTTGAATGCCAAGATGGTGGTTCAATTCTTCTTTACTGCAAGAAAGTGAATTCAGGAGGCGTTGAGGAGTCATATTAACTCTTACATTGCCGTAAATTTTGGAATAGCTTGGGAGGCTCTCATGGCAGTGGTAAGAGGGTTTGTCATACACTATGCGCCACATAAGAAAAAGAAAAATATTATGAAGCAGACAGAACTTGAAAGTAAAATGAAGGAATTGGAAACTGATTTGAGAAGATGCTTCAATACCAATGTTCCAAACTAAAATAGGAATATAACTGTATTTTGTCTCAGAAAGTAGAGTTTTCTCTTTTTAGGATGAGACAAAAATATTTTGAATTCGGGGACAAAATGGGGAAATTATTGGCTCATGGCTTAAGACAGAGGGAACTATCTTCACTGATCCCTGCAATCCGAGCCCCAGGGGGAGATTTCTATGGGGAGCTGTATACGTCGGACTGTAGTAATGATGATGAGACTATGAAAGGATTTTTTGAAAAATTTCTCTGATTTCTCTGGACACCAAGATATTGACCGAAATTTTAGCCAATCGATTGGACAAAGTAATCACCTCTCTAATACTTAGAGACCACGTGGGGTTCATTAATAAACAAAACTCAAGAGACAATATAAGAAGGTTTATTGATGTTATGTGGGCAGTTTCAGACTTGGACTCTCCAATGGCTGCTATTTCGCTTGATGCTGAAAAAGCATTTGATCGGGTCGAGTGGGGGTATATGTTAAAATTATTGGAAATTTTTGGATTTGGTAGGATATTTATTAGGTGGATACAGTTATTATACTATCAGTCAGAGGCCGCAGTTCAAACAAATGGATACATTTCTCCTTACTTTAGATTAAGCACGGGAACCCGCCAAGGATCACCACTCAGCCCGTGTTTGTTCTGCTTAGCATTAGAACCATGAGCAGCAGCAATCCAACAGGATGAGAACTTTTGCGGAATTGACATTGAGGGATCTATTCATAAAATGATGTTATATGCTGATGACATTTAGCTGTTTGTATCTGATCCTCAGGCATCTATTCCTTCAGTGCTTAATATAATTAACTAATTTTCCAAATTTTCAGGGTATAATGTTAACTGGACAAAATCAGAGGTTCTGCCATTGACAAAGTTTTGTCCCACAGCATTTTTTCAGGAGAGCAATTTTTCCTGGCCTAGGCGGGATTTACAATATCTTGGCATTCTGTTTCCTCCTCATCTGGATGATCTTATTAAAGTGAACTTTGACCCACTGATGCAAAAAATCTCTGTGGATGTGAAACGTTGGTCATCATTATCATTGTCTCTCTGGGGTAAGGTTAATGCACATGCAATCTGCTATAAGTTATTTCAAAAAATTTTAGATTATTTGCAAAGATTTTCTCCGGAATGGTAAGCACCCACGAATGCATCTTGGGAAACTTCAACAGCCTGTAGAAAGAGGGGGCCTGGGACTTCCAAGACTACTCTTTTATTACTATGCATACAGCTTGAGACACCTTGCACATTTGGCATTGCCTCCAGAAAGGGCCCCACCATGGCACTCCATAGAGCAATATGCAGCAGCGCCTTTACAATTAATAAACTGTCTGTCAAGTAAAATTAGGAAGGGTGACAAATTCCACCCAATTATATTGCATCTTCAAGGGATGTGGAAAATATTTTGAAGATTGTAGATGTTGACCCTCATCTAAACTGTACATCGAATATTTGGCTGTATTCGAAAGTTTGTATAAATAAAGTTTCCTTCTTGTGCACAGAATGGTTGGATGAAGGGATTGGCACTATGGGGGACCTGTACAGTGAAAATATAATTAAATCATTTGAGGATCTATCACAACAATATGCGCTAATGGTCATTCTTTATCCAGAGATCTAAGAGTGAGACTAATGCAGTTCAAAATACTACCGCTTTTATTGGACACCAAGTAGATTATTTAGAATGGGGTTGCTAGATTTAACACTATGTTGGAAATGTGTGATGATACTTTAATACATGTGCTGTGGTCTTGTCCACAAATCCAATTGTTTTGGATGAGAATACATAATTTTACAAAAAAAATGTATCGGGTGTACACTTTGATTTTTGCCCATTATTGTATGTTCTTGGACACTCAAAGGTTTTGCTGAACTGGCCAAAGCACTGAAGGACTGGACACAGACTGTGATCATGATTGGAAAACAAATTCTACTTAGACACTGGAAATCCCCAGAAAATAATCCAAAAAAAACTAAACGATGACCAACCCTACTCATCATGTAATTTTCTTCTTAGCTAAAATGCTACACCAATAATCTGATCAGACCCTTTTGAGTCCTTCATTTTATACTCTTTCTACTGTTGGTGTTAGCAAATAATTATGTGATCCAGTAGTGAAAACCTTCTTTATTTACCTCCTGAGTTGAATGTACTGTAACCCTCTTTTCACTCCAGTCCTTCTGGTGTTGAGTAAAAACGGGATACGATAGTCTTAACCCCAGTTTCCTCTTTATTTCCTCCACTTGGGAACATACCAACACGGCAATACAGCTCAGCATAAAAGTCACTCTCTACTTCACCTCGCGGTCCGGATTCTGAGTTACTCTTAAACCTGTCCCCCTGAAACTGGGGTAAGTAAGAACCATAGTCTACAGCACGCATTAAATAGTGCACTCATAAATAGTGCACATTTGAACATAATAATATAAAATAGTCACAGTACTTATGTATTTTTTGAAATATCATGTATTTTGGTAATAGGAAGTGGGAATTTCATGTTATGTTAACATTATGTTTGGAGTTGTAGTTAATCCCCCACTTCTGACCACTGTTGTATACATCACACTACTTACACACTGCTTACTGATGTCCACGCAACCCCATAGTCATTCTTATTCCACTCACACATAGTCTAGCACCAGGTGTATCCATGCAGGCAGAATGTCTAGTTTGAGATAACATTACAAACACTGTTAGGTTGGAAATATCAACAGAGTGAATGAGCTTGTTTAGGTTTTTATCCCTCTCGACCTATGACCCCACCCCCAGGTCACGCATGCGCAATTCCAGTGTGTTAAAAGGCTTATTCCACTGGATGATTATAGTGGTCCCATGTTTGAATCTGCACGGTAAGAGGCAGCTGCTGTCATGAATAAAGTTGATGGTGGTCTCTGTAAGACGTGATAGAAAGAGATCATCAAAGTTCAGTTGATGAAACAGTCACAGATGGACTGAGAAACAGTAAAGTTACAAACTACTAATGATATCTCATGAACTGTCACTAACAGGAGCAGCATGTGTGACACTGAGAAGATGCAGAGCTCTCCAAACATTTCAAACATATGTCCACTCTTCCTTTTCACATTACACTATGTGAGCTGTAATCTCAGTTATTGACACTAGAGGGAGCTGCAGTCCCACCATGACTGACTTCATTTCCTGTAAAATACATGAAACAAAATGGGCACAGACAAAACCAAACAGACATCATTTTGATCATCAATTTATTCAATACTATAAAATATGTTAAAAAAAGAAAAGCTGTTAAACCGTACCATTCATTCTGTAAACACTGTAAACCTGAAAACCACTAAAATGTTTCCCAGCTGTTTTTGTCTTTCCTTTTATTCTTAGTTATTGTGTGTTATCATATCATGCATTTTGTATCAATAATTTCACATGACATGTGGTGCACTTTATTGTAAATGTTAATTTAAAAAAAAAACTTTTCAAAGCAAGTATGTCAAAGCAAAGCACATCTGTAATGATTCTGTCACGTTTGTCTAAAATTACCAAAATGACATGATACTGGTTCTCAGAAGCAATTCCTCAGCTTTCAGAAACTGGTGGAATTTCTGCGATAGAGTAAATATTAGCAGGGTTACAGTCATTTAAATCAACGTGTTCCCCAAAATGAGTTCAAAATCCCTGGGATATCTTCTTTTCTTACAGCAGACCAGACAATACTTTGCTGCCACCTGCTGTTCAGTCTTCAACTGATTCCATGTTTAAATTGAGTTTAATAATCCAACAGCTTGAAGATATTCAACTATCTATTCAATTTAATTTTACTCCAGCTGTCCAGATTGAGGAGATCCTTCATAGTGAAGCTTGTCTGACCATCAGATCCCAATAATAATAATAGGTTTTCCATTTCTCATTGTGGCTTGGATAGCAAAATAAGCTATTCCTTTACTATCATTTACCCAATAGTTTTAACAACTATCAATTATTAAAGTCTTAATTATTTCAGAATATTCAGGAAGTTCATAAGCAATTGAATTATCAACATTGTCATAAATTATATTTTAGCGGTAGAATCAGCCCCCTCTGGCCCTCTACCTCTACATGAGCTGGTACCCATAGGGGCATAGCACCACATTTTGGGCACTCAGTACAAACCATCTTGTTGTGCCCCTTCTGTAAGTTATGTACACTTATTTTCTTGCCAGGAAACTATACTAGTATTCTTGCATAATTACATAAAATCATTTGTATTTCTTCACAATAACCTAATGACTTCATATCCATTGCTTGTATTTTATAAAGCTGTTCTACTATATTTTAGTCGATAATGGAATATTGTGTTTGTGACAAAACATGTCATTGTTTGGGGGGCGGGGAAAGGGGTATAACTCCTAATAAGTTTATTTTCAATTAAGATTTGACATTTAAAATGATTGTACCAGCATTTAAATGTGCAAGAGTGCACATAGTTAATTCCAATAGAATCAATATATTGCCTAAAAAAGACGTGTTTTAAAGGGATCATCCACTGTTTTTACAAATGTTGCCTAAAACCTTTGAAATGTCGCTATTAGAAGATCTGTACCTAACAAAACGCATTATTTTGCACCCGGTTTGTTTTATTAACTTTTAAAACTGGGACTACTTTACCCTGTGTCCTTTTAGTACAGTGAGTTCTATTGGTATAGGTTGGATTTTTATCATTTTTTACGTGGAATGAGTATACAGTTAGTTGAAAAGTATGGCATATTGACTGATGCCATAACTTGGTGGAATAGTTGATTGCCAATGTAAAGATGAAAGTATTGAAACAAAAAGTGAGCAAAAGCCAATTTATTTTTTATTTTTGTTGTTGTAATAAATTAATGCAAAATCATGTAGAAATGTGGTTTAATAGTTATTTTTTCAGTTGATGTTGTCAGCACATGTGTTTTGTGTATCTGGATTGCATTTATTGACAACCAACAAAACTCACTGTGGTTTTAGGGGAAAAAAAGAAGTTTTTCACATTTCTTCAATAAAAAATACAGGGTGCATACACTGAAATTTTCCCTTTTGTTCACTAACCCAACCAGTCGAACAAGATGGCTGCCACCTCTGAACCTGGTTCCACTGGAGATTTCTTCCTATAAAATAGGGGACATTTTTTTCTTCCCGCTGTCCCTTAATGCTTGTTCATGTGGGTCTTGTTGGGTTCTTTTTCTTTCTATGAACTTTATATTTTGTTAAGCGCACTGAGATGACTTTGTAATTTGCGCTATATAAATAAAGTTTAGTTGAGTGTTGTGTTGTGAATTGGTGCTATATAAATAAAGATTGATTGATTAGTGAAGTTAAGCATTTGTAGTTTTAAACATATTGAAGGTGTTTTTTTACTAACTTTTTGTGTGAGGTTCTTCTTCCCCTGCAGCATCCATTACACTTACATGCAAATGAACAATCAAAGTAGGCAATGACGTAATTTCCCCTGTGCTGAAGGCCTCAAAACCTGCCACTAACACCTACATTGAACAACACTAACCATAAACACATGCACTTGATAAGCACCCCTGCAGTAAGAAATGTTGAATGCTAAAAATTTTTTGTACAAATGTATGTGTCTTTTATCAGATTGTACCCTAACCACCGCTGCAGCCAAAGTCTCACTCTGAACTGAATTCAAAACTTGAGAGCCCTGGAGATGGAATATTGTGTCTTTCCTTGAGTTTTAACCTGTTTTGGCTGAAGGCTCTTTGTGTTTATAAAGTCTTTACACTGGCTCCCAGTCAGCCTCAGAATAGACTTTAAAGTTCTGCTGCTGGTGTATAAATCTGTGAATGGGTTTGGTCCAGAATACATCAGTGACATGTTAGTCAGGTTTGAACCCAGCAGGTCTCTCAGATCTATGGACACAGGTCAGATAGTGGAGCCCAGAGCTCACAGTAAACATGGTGATGCTGCTTTTAGTTGTTATGCTGCAAAGAAGTGGAACAAACTGCCAGCAGAGTTGAAGTCAGCATCCAATGTGAACATTTTTAAATCATACTGCGTATGACTGAGAGAGAGATCTTTGGTCATGTTGTTGTCATGTGTTTGTTGATGATTTTACTGATGATTTTAATTGATTTTACTGATGATTTTAATTGATTTTATTGGTGATTTTAATTGATTTTTACTGGTGATTTTAATTGATTTTACTGGTGATTTTAATTGTTAGTATGGATTTTAAACAATTGAATGTTTTATCATGTAAAGCACATTGAGTTGCCTTGTGTATGAAATGCGCTATACAAATAAATTTGCCTTGAGAGGCACAGATGCCAGTAACTTAGTTACTTAGTAATGCATTACTCTAATATGTCCACCATAACTAATGGACAGCGGAGCATGGAAGATGTTCTGTTGTTACACATCCAGTGGAAATCTGGTGTTTATCGTTGTGGTTTGTTCAGGACAGACATTATTGGACAACAAACATAGTGATGGTCATGTGAGTTATTTTATTTACACATTATTAGACACATTTTCAGGCATTTTATTTCTTACATTCAGGATAGTTTATACGAGTAAAACAGTCATTGAGAGCAGTGCTAAGGGTGTTACACCTTTTTCTAAGCTGTTGCAAGACAAACAGAAAGAAAGGCTCAGCACAACTAAGAGCTGGACATTGTGAAGCCTATTTTAATTATTATTATTTATTAATCAGTTTTTCCTACAGACACACAAACTGGTGTGACATAATAAAGTTTAAATGACAAAATATGACAGACAAATGTATTCTGCACTGAAATAAAAGTTGTTACTTTGAACTTAAAGCTGCTGGCGACAATTCCTAGCATTTTAAAAACTGAACCTGTATTTCATTCCAAAGTTGTTCTCGTCCTCTACTGATGCCAGTGTGACCCCAAACACACTAACAAAGCAATTCCCCTTACATTTCTGTTTTTTTTTCACGGATTGAAAGTTGTGCCAAAATCTTGAGGAGTGACGTCATATCACACCATAAACAAACCGGAATAAAAATAACATCAAGCGAATCACAGTTTGGCTAAAAAACACAAGATATCACAGTAAAAATTAAGTCAAAATGCTTCTTAAATATAAGAAATGTAACTTTAAACTTCAGTCTAACTTTGTATCGTAGAATATTATTGAAGATGCAGCAAAGTTGCTCTGTGTCAAGTTTAGGCTATCCTTGATGGAATCTGTCATTAAATCTTTCCACTTTGTTTCCCTGAAGTCACAAGCATTATCTTTGGAAATGCAGAAAATCTAAATAGCACAATTGAAATGGAAACACCTGACTTTCGAAAAAACACTCAAAAATTGCTCAAAAGTTTTGACGCTTTCATGAGGAGGAATTTCAAACATTTAAATATTAAAATGTGTCGCAAAAGTGCCACTTTTTCTGCAATTACATGTGACGTAATCGGTCACATGACCACTGCTCTCTGAGAAAACATGATGCGGTACTAGTCTCCAGCCCAAAACAACGTTAAATGGAAACGCGTTCAAAGCACAATTATACTTTGTCGACATTTAGAAATATTGCTTTTACTTTGCGAAAATCTGTAATGGAAACACAGTTATATTTACATACTTTGTGTCTTTATCTGTGTTAAAAGAGGTGATAAGGAGAGCCAGCAGCAGCTTTAAGGATAATCTTTGTGGTTTCTTTTTCCACAGTGTTAGATAACAAAGTAAAATGCATCAAAGTCTATCTGTGATCAACTATTTATAAAGAATAAATATTGCAGAATAAAGTACTAGAACATCTACTTATAGTATCAGTACTTAGTTTCCCTACAGCCTTGATGTAGTTGAGTAGAAAGTGCAGTATTTGTTGTTAAAGTTTCAAACTAAAGTATGACTACAGCACTTAAACATCATCTCCATTACAGTCTTCAGGACCATTACTGTCCACAACTGTATGAAGCTTTTTGAAGACCTTCCCATCTTGTGGGTTTCTCCACTTCAGGGTGACTTTTCTCTCTACTTTCGACTTCAGTCTTTCTTCAAGCTGGAAAACAGTTTGTCTGAGATTGTTACACAATTCAAAATCATTTCACACACAACTTTAGGGTTCAAATGTTTTCCTTTAGAGTTGAGTTAAGAACATTAGTTTGTTGCTCATCTCCTGAGGTCTGTCAGCCTTTTTCTGCCTCCTTCAGTCATTCAGAATGATTTCTGCTCTGTATTTTCTAACAACTTTAGACACAAAATCACTGAATGACTCTGGATGAACATGATTTAAACTTCTAGATTTTTATGGAAAGATTTACGAGCTACTACTCAGACTCTAAAAGAACTTTATAATGATATTTGTCTAATCTTGCACTACCCCAAAACCAATCCCCCTAAAACACAAACAATGACAATGCATATACAAAATGTGAGGAGAGTTTTCCAGTTGTGAGTTACATGAAAATGTTAGCAAGAGCCAAAAGATCAGATCATAAAACACTGAGACTATAACAGCTGAAAACCCCACACTTTTAAAGTGCCTTGAACTTGACACCTCTTCTGTTATTTCATTGGCTGGCCTAATACCTTTTTCTGCAGACTCTCCTTACTCAGCACTTCTAATGGTCTGTTCAGCCCCTGCATTGGGCAATTTCTGAACTTTACACACGATCACAGAGAGGTAACAAAGTTGAAACGCTGAAGGTTGCTTTTTTAAACAATGGCCACGGTTACATGATGCTTTTTTTAATTGTGAATCATTTATTCTGAATTAAATAATACAGAATTCAAGTGTTCTGCTTCGTGTTTACATGGAAATAGTAATTCCGAATTGAGGTTTACATGGAAAACATGTTTAATCGCCTTCATTCAATTCTGCTTCAGGCCTGTGGTTTGGGAAGGCTTCTGATTGGACAGGGGCCGAACATAACGTATTCACGTCTACCGGAAAAAAATAAAAACAAACCCTTTCTTTTCGGCTACAACAGAGAAAGACCACTTAATAGCTACTATTTTCACTTTTATTTTGACTGTTTTGAAGCAACAGCTTGACAATAACACACTGCTTTACTTTCGTCAGCTGAGCAGGAGAAGTGAGATAGAGTACCAGAGAATAGAGGCAGAAGACCATACTGTAGCCAATCAAAGCCAGGAGTTTGTGCAATGGCTGCTCTACCTCCACTCTACAGGATTTTGAGTAGAAGGAGAACTTTCAATGACCCGCACGACATTTGTGAAGCTATGTGGCCTGATGTAATGCTTCATGTTGCCCAATGAAGCTTCTGCCATTTTCTGATGTGTGTGTGTGTGTGTGTGTGTGTGTGTGTGTATGTGTGTGTGTGTGTCTGTGTCTGTGTCTTTGTATGTCTGTGTGTGTGTAATATGTCCATCCATCCACTCTTTTCATTATATCCATAACATCTAAGGCTCTTAAATAATCTCGGCTCGAGTCCAACGCTTACTTCGGGCGGCCATCCTGGATTATGTGCTCGTCAGCACGTCTTCGTGACAGGATGAGCATGGCAGAACGACCAGTATTATTTAAAGCGGAACAAAACGTATACAAGATCGAGGAATTATTCAATTCGGAATTAAAATCAGAACAAACCAACCGCCTACTTCGGATTGGCCTTTTTAGTTAGGAATTAGGTGTTTACAAGGGAATTAATAATCTTTTTAAAGAGGATTACATTTTTATTCTGGATTAAAGGGGAATTAAAACTCTCATGTAAACGTAGCCATTGAAAAAAAATCATATACCCTTAGAACAATCTCTTTCTAAAATTGATAGTAAAATATAAACTAATTGTCCTATAGGGCATTTTGAATGACTTTAAATGTAAAGACACATATAAATCATACTAATTGTCAGAAATAATTTTGAGTTATTTACAGATTCTGAAAGTGTGGTTTCTAAGCTTTCCATTGATGTCACACACTTAGAAATCTATTAATATTTGAAGAAGTTATGGCTGTTTGAATGTTCTTCTTCAAAGATGAAACATTTTTGTCACCTCTCGGAGCAGCCAGCTGAAGGGCTAAGGGGTTACTTTGCAGTACCCCACCCCCAGCAACATTTGTCAATAGCTGTTTTCAATTAATACCTTTGCCTTCAGTTTAGTTTTAAATTGAAACATGGCGTTGATTCAGAATCATAGTGTGATTACCTGTACGAAAACATTACCTGTGAAAAGTGATTCCACAGAAAAGATAATAAGATAATAAAACCAGCATTTTCAAAATATTTAAGCATCTTGTGTACTAAAAAAGTTTGGAAGATTCAGTGAATAATTCTCCACCTCTTACCAATACCCTGTAGATGTACATGCACCAAGATGGCAGCACTTTCAGCATGTCCCTCCACAGCCAATGAGGCGTCTATTCATGGCTCCAGAGCCACATATTGCCAACCCTGACCTAGGGTCACCTTGTAGTTTGCCTTTATAGCAGGTGTATACATTTCAGATTGGTGTCATTAAGCTATAATGGTCACCTTTGCCAGCCCTCACATGAAGACATGATCTGTCTGATTCAAGCCTTGTGTTATTATAAAAAACCTTAAAATTGGCCTTTGAAAGTTTGGGATTCACCTTTTTGAGGAGGTCCTTTTTCACTGCTGGGTCATTGAGGTCCAAGGCAGAATTCCCAGAAGTTATCTTAAGCTGCAGTCTATATGCTGCTCATCAGAAAAAAGAAAAAGCTTTAATTAGTGTTCGTAGTAATGCCATTAATTGTAATGCTGTATTTTAACATTTATTTTCTTAAAATACAAACAAATCGGAATATATTGGCCTGCATCTAAAATTTCTTACATGATATATAGTTTTTATTGGATTTATTGAGTTTTTTAAAAATCTTTTTATTGTTATTATTATTATTTGTATTCAGTTGAAGAGCATTCTAAATTTAAAGGTTGAAATCTCCATAATCCATTGGTTAATAATGAATGGGCCAGTTTTTTCTCATACCTGTTGCTGATTAATGTTTTCTGTTAGAGTAATATCACATGATCAAGTCTTTTCTATTAATCCTCCCTACAAAATAAGTAATAACAGTGGGTACAATCAATATCATCCAATATGCAAGGTTACAATCAGTGTTAATTATGACAGCAAATGTTTTATTTAGTTTTATTTATAGTCTTTGGGCTAAAATGCAACATAGTTTCAGTCAAAATGAAGTTATCAGGATTATTTTAGATATAGTGTCATGTTCTGTTAGTTAAGTTCAGTTGTTCTGTGTCTTTGTGTATTTTGAGTCTTGTCTGGTGTTAACTCTTGTCTGTGTTTTAGGGATTCCTGCTTGTGGCTCCACCCCTCAGTGATGTCTGTGTGAGTGCTTGGTGATTGAGTAGCTCCCTCATGTTTGCACCCAGGTGTGGCCCATTCCTAATCAGGCCTCCTTCACTATTTAAATGTGTGCTTGGTCACAGTGTGGTTGCTGGTTCGTTGTATTATGTTGTCAGGTTTGTGGTCTCCCTTCGTGTGCAGTGTGTCTGGTCTTGCTCCCTGTTCCTGCTCCCCTCCTGTTTTTGGATTTAAGTTTTGATTTTGATTTTGAGAATAAACATGGACTGGTTCCAAGAACGTTATGCGTCTATCCTGCCTCCGTCTCTCCTTGCATTTGGGTCCACACCCACAGCAAACCGTGACAGAACGAACCAGCCACAAGTGGATCCAGCGGAGACAGATTTGGCTGAGATGGACATGGCCGAAAGGACTGCCTACTGGCAGAGCTACCTGCTGGAGGCAAGGGAAGATTTGTTGTATGGATGGGAGGACGAGCCTGTTAGGGATCCCTACTGGGGAACTCGACTGGCTTTGGGAGGACCCCGGAGCCTACAACGAGGTAAAGGTCGGTCGAGAAGGAAGGGTCAGCCCCGCCAGTCTCCTAGCTCCCAGGCTAGCGTCCCTGTTTTACCTAGCTCTCAGGCTAGCGTTCCTGTGTCTCCTAGCTCCCAGGCTAGCGTTCCTGTGTCTCCTAGCTCCCAGGCTAGCGTTCCTGTGTCTCCTAGCTCCCAGGCTAGCGTTCCTGTGTCTCTTAGCTCCCAGGCTAGCGTTCCTGTGTCTCTTAGCTCCCAGGCTAGCGTTCCTGTGTCTCTTAGCTCCCAGGCTAGCGTTCCTGTGTCTCTTAGCTCCCAGGCTAGCGTTCCTGTGTCTCTTAGCTCCCAGGCTAGCGTTCCTGTGTCTCTTAGCTCCCAGGCTAGCGTTCCTGTGTCTCTTAGCTCCCAGGCTAGCGTTCCTGTGTCTCTTAGCTCCCAGGCTAGCGTTCCTGTGTCTCTTAGCTCCCAGGCTAGCGTTCCTGTGTCTCCTAGCCGTCAGGCTAGCGTTCCTGTGTCTCCTAGCCGTCAGGCTAGCGTTCCTGTGTCTCCTAGCCGTCAGGCTAGCGTTCCTGTGTCCCCTAGCCGTCAGGCTAGCGTTCCAGTCCCGGCTCCACGCACCCGGCCGCCGCCTGCCCTGCCGCCAGTCCCGGCTCCACGCACCCGGCCGCCGCCTGCCCTGCCGCCAGTCCCGGCTCCACGCACCCGGCCGCCGCCTGCCCTGCCGCCAGTCCCGGCTCCACGCACCCGGCCGCCGCCTGCCCTGCCGCCAGTCCCGGCTCCACGCACCCGGCCGCCGCCTGCCCTGCCGCCAGTCCCGGCTCCACGCACCCGGCCGCCGCCCGCCCTGCCGCCAGTCCCGGCTCCACGCACCCGGCCGCCGCCCGCCCTGCCGCCAGTCCCGGCTCCACGCACCCGGCCGCCGCCCGCCCTGCCGCCAGTCCCGGCTCCCCGCACCAGGCCGCCAACGTCGCCGCCAGTGCCGGCTCCCCGCACCAGGCCGCCAACGTCGCCGCCAGTGCCGGCTCCCCGCACCAGGCCGCCAACGTCGCCGCCAGTGCCGGCTCCCCGCACCAGGCCGCCAACGTCGCCGCCAGTGCCGGCTCCCCGCACCAGGCCGCCAACGTCGCCGCCAGTGCCGGCTCCCCGCACCAGGCCGCCAACGTCGCCGCCAGTGCCGGCTCCCCGCACCAGGCCGCCAACGTCGCCGCCAGTGCCGGCTCCCCGCACCAGGCCGCCAACGTCGCCGCCAGTGCCGGCTCCCCGCACCAGGCCGCCAACTCCCAGCGCGCCTGTCCCATCTGAGCCCTCTTCGCCGGAGGTCTTCCCGCCTGTCCCGTCTGAGCCCTCTTCGCCGGAGGTCTTCCCGCCTGTCCCGTCTGAGCCCGGCCTGCCGGAGGTCTTCCCGCCTGCCTCGTCTGAGCGCTCTTCGCCAGAGGTCTTCCCGTCTGCTTCGCCGGCTCCGCCTCATGGGAGGCCGCCGGACTCCTGGTCCCCTGCTTCGCCGGCTCCGCCTCATGGGAGGCCGCCGGACTCCTGGTCCCCTGCTTCGCCGGCTCCGCCTCATGGGAGGCCGCCGGACTCCTGGTCCCCTGCCTCGCCGGCTCCGCCTCATGGGAGGCCGCCGGACTCCTGGTCCCCTGCCTCGCCGGCTCCGCCTCATGGGAGGCCGCCGGACTCCTGGTCCCCTGCCTCGCCGGCTCCGTCTCATGGGAGGCCGCCGGAACTGTTTTGACCCTCCTCCGGGTCCCCCGTCCACCCACCCTGGTTTGGTGTTTGGGTGGTTAGATTTTTTTTGTTTAGAGAGCGTTTGGAACCCGCTCCTTAAAGGGGGGGTTATGTCATGTTCTGTTAGTTAAGTTCAGTTGTTCTGTGTCTTTGTGTATTTTGAGTCTTGTCTGGTGTTAACTCTTGTCTGTGTTTTAGGGATTCCTGCTTGTGGCTCCACCCCTCAGTGATGTCTGTGTGAGTGCTTGGTGATTGAGTAGCTCCCTCATGTTTGCACCCAGGTGTGGCCCATTCCTAATCAGGCCTCCTTCACTATTTAAATGTGTGCTTGGTCACAGTGTGGTTGCTGGTTCGTTGTATTATGTTGTCAGGTTTGTGGTCTCCCTTCGTGTGCAGTGTGTCTGGTCTTGCTCCCTGTTCCTGCTCCCCTCCTGTTTTTGGATTTAAGTTTTGATTTTGATTTTGAGAATAAACATGGACTGGTTCCAAGAACGTTATGCGTCTATCCTGCCTCCGTCTCTCCTTGCATTTGGGTCCACACCCACAGCAAACCGTGACATATAGTTTGAGTCAATAAATGATATTAAGATTTTAGTCGACTAAATCTGTTACAGAAATAATAGAGCTAAATATAAAGCTTAGGAGTTTATACATTTTTTCAAGTTTCAGTTGTCATTGATCAACCTGATTTAATGTTTTTAAATTCAATGACGTATTTGATGTGATCAATGCGTAAAACAATATAATCACATGAGTTCTGATTGAATTTCGTTCCATGTGATGAAATTATTGTTACATTTTTATAAACTAACAAAAATATTGATACACTTTAATGTAGTTTTTGTTCACATGTATTTATTTTAGTTAGCCATAGTCTAGTTTTTGACATTTGGGCGACCGGGTCTCAGGTAGTAGAGGGGTCAGCTTCTGATTGAGAGGTTGAAGGTTCGATTCCAGTCTCACAAAGTGTCCTTGGGCAAGAACTGAACCCTAAGTTGCTCCCAGTGGTCGACTAGTGCCTTGCATAGCAGCTCAGTCCTATTGGTGTGTGAATGGGTGAATTCCCTGATATTGTGAAGCGCTTTGAGACTACTCCAGAGTGGTGATAAAGCGCTATATTAATCAAGTCCATTTACCATTGTCATTTTAAAAAATGTAGTCGACAAAAACTATGATTAAAACTTTAGTTGTATCATACAAGAAGTAAATAGTTGTATCAGTTGTACACCTATCTTCTGTGTTTGTTTTGCAATTATTTATATCTAGTTTTAAAAGTGGCACAATCTCTTTTATGTACTGTGTCTGGAATGTTTTAGGTTCAAACCCTCTTTGGGTTCTATTTTCTATGAGTTTCCATTTTGTCAGTGAACCTGGTTTTATTTAGTTTTCAGTTATTTTTTTGGTATTTAGTTGGTTGTCTGTGTGTGTGGTTCATGTCTGTGTGTTTCCACACACCCTGTTTTGTTAAGTAGACTGTGTTTGTGTTTAGTCCCTTGTGTTTCCACTCAGGTGGGCCGTGTGTACTGATTGTTTTCCCTCACCAATTAAAGAAGTGTTTGCACTCGTCATGTTTACTGCATTGTGATAGGATTGTCATCAATGTCAATTAGTCAGTTATTTAGGTAGCTTTGGTTTCTACTTTTCCTCATGTTTGCTTTGTAAATTGATTAGTTTCGGTTTTATTAATAGAAGGACTTCTGTTTAGACACCACTTCCTCTTTTATATCCACGTCTAGATTGTCCAACATCTTCCCAATAATAGTTCCTCCTTTTCACTAATAATTTTTTGGATTAGGGTAAAAAATGTTAGGCAGTATTTGCCTAATTTATAAAACACTTTTCTCAGTTTCATTTCATGATTATCATTATCCCACTAACCATGAGGTATACTGTAGCAGACAAATGGCAGTTTTTCTTCACAGGATAAAAACTTCCATTTTCCCCCCATGGTTGATGAGGTCACAGCACAGATAACTTTCATGGAGTTGAGCTTATTAGCAACACTGTCCCAGTTGTTGAAGGTGAAGTTGCTTCCATCTGACCAGAAAAAGTTTGGAGCTCTGTGTAGCCCAATCCATACCTTTGAGCCCCCTGTCTCACTGTTAATCTTTTCCACCACTTTGATATTTGTCACAGTCACCAGGTCCACATAATTTTCTCGACAGTATTTCTGTGCAACTGGCCAAGTTTCATAAGAATTCACAAAAAAAACGTTGGGATCCAGCTGTGACCCTGTTGAGACAATCATTAGGGTTTTAGAGAGGAGTATTCTTACACTATGATTATATTTTATAGAAATTAAGTTTTGATTTTTCATATTCTCACCATTGTAACAAACAAAACACCGCTTAGCTGAACAAAGCACGTCATACCATACAGATGTTGCTAAAACACAAAACTCATGAGCTGAATGAAAGTTAGGTTGACCATGTCTCCAGTTACTATAGTTAGCACCGACTCCTGAGAATCCATCTGACCATCTCCAGTCGATTGTGCTGTACAGACCCATCCAGACCTCTGAGCTCTGACCATTTGATGTAATGGTGTCTAGAAGCTGGTCGTTCTGCTCTTTGTTTCCAATTGTGGCCAGGTCTGCATAAGTCTGCCTGCAGTAGGTCTGAGCTTCAGTCCAAGTCTTTTGATCAGCAACATAGTGGTACTGTAGGCATGTGGAGGAAGACCACCCTGTGGAGAAATAAACACTTTAATGAATGTGGAAGCACAATGTACATGCAGGGGTTTGAAGAAGTCTGACTTAATGTATGACAACAAAGGACCAAAGTTACTTTAAAGAGTAACTAAACTCCAAAACCAAGTGTCCATGTATAAGTTAGTGTTGTTGATTGATTCTTGTCAATTGGAAGTCCAAAAATCACCAAACACACCACATCACTTGACCACTAAAACACAAATACAAGATTCAGTCAGACGTATATTGATCATCTAAACCTTTAAAGATCCAGTATTTTGCTATATTTCACCTATCTCCATTTGTTCTAAACACCAAAATCTCATAGAATTTGAAGTTTATCTTCCCAAACTTAGCTATTTTCTGGAATTTTAGCCATCTGAAAAGTCACTTTCAGAGCGCTCCCAAAAACAAGCTGCCTATGCATGAGTTGACTTAAACACAAGCACACTACTTGAGCATGTGTTTATCACAGTAGCAGCAGCAGTTAATCATTAACAGTCTTCCTTCCCCTCCTTACCTCACAGGAAGTGTTAATTAAATACGATAGTCTATTATTTTGTCCAACCACTGCGTCGCATTGGGTCACAAACACGTCAGATCAAGGGCAGAGCTATGGGGGGGCTGGGAGGGCGGCAAACCCCCGGCCCGGCCCCGGGGGAGCCCGAATAGGAGGTAGGACATAAAGGAGCCGGGCCCCTTCCACGGCTCAGGGGAGCTGAAGAAGGCGGGCCCTCCATGACTTGTGCCCAGAGGCACCCAGAGTATGAGCTGTCTAACATCATCCATCATGCAGATTTATACAGGTGTTATATTGACCTGCTTTGTGTGACGTATGCATACTAAATTAGGTGCATGAGCACGCAGGCTCAGTGCAAAACAACCACAGGACTGAAGCGATGGTGCACGGGAGCGGATAGTGCTATCTCAGTCTAGATCCAGTAAAAAGTTATCATAAAAATCTGTAAATGGACTGAAATGCAGATGTGGGACAGTGAGGAGGAGACTTAATGTAGAGATGGAAACTCATTCATTGAAACTGATCAGAATACGCAGAAATACATGGAAACATTTGTTAACGGGAGTACAGCAGCCATCCTACCTGCCCGTTCAAGACAGTTATAAACATCTAGAGACATAATGCCTTTAGTTTTTCTTTCGTTCATACAATGGGTTTTTCTATCAGATTTGTATAAATATCTGGCAATTGAACATCGGGCCAGGAACGTACATCTGATGACCACAAGTTTTCAGGAATGCTGCATGGGTCCCACAATCGTTCACCTGTACTTAAAGTGAGTTTCTTTAAAAAGGTGGCCGCATCCTCAGCTTCCTACATACTTGTCATGATTTGGTGGCTCCCCCCTCCTGTGTCCTCTGTTTTCCCCTCCCTCTTGTTCCTGTCTGTCCTTGTTGGTGTGGAGTGGGGAGGAGTCGGCACTGCTGCTGGAGCTCGTTACTCACCTGCAGCTCATCAGCACCTGCAGCTCATCACCACCAACATGCTCCAGTATACAACCTGGTCTTCTCCTCCACTCGACGCCAGATCGTCAGTTATCCTACGTGATAGTGATTCACCTCCAGACTCTGCCCTGCTGCCTCCACGGTTGGCTCCTGGACTGCGACTACCTTCATTTTTGGTCTCAATAAATTCTGTTACATTTTTGACTTGACTGGTCTGATTGGGTGTTTGCTCGGCTTCGTAACAATACTACAAACTATTTATGAGCCTAAACAACGGTTCATTCATTCCCATTTTTCAACCGTCATATATGTAACAACACGGTTTCTGCACAGTGTATGCGCGCGCACGTCAGTCACGTGTCCCGCTCATTCTTCAAGTTAAAACATATTAAAAACCAGTTGAGGAGCACAGTGGGACAGGAGAGACTGAGTGGACTTGCCATGATGTCCATACAGGATGAGAGAGTAAAGAAAATGGACATACAGAGCATCGTGCATGAGTTAATGGAGTGCAAGGCTCATCGTATGCCCTTCAAATAGAGGTGAGTACAAACCTGCGCACGCATGTCTGTCATTTTGAAAAAAAGGTATTAATCTTTCCTTTAATTTTTAGGGTTAGGGTTCGGGTTAGGCTTAGAATTAGGGTTTATCTTGTAAGAAATATTAAGATAGCAAAATACTGACCCAGCTTCTTCCCAGTTGGTGTGTACGTCTTTGGGGCAGTGGTCAGTAGGAAAATAAGGAAAGTAACAGACTGCATACCTGGGGTGATGGGATCTTGTTTAGTGATTAGAGGATAACTATGAATTGGTGCCTTGGTCTCTCTCTGGTAGTTCTGTAATTATTATATTTGTATTAAAATAATTATGTACAATATATATGCATTCTCATCTAAAACCACCATAACACCACTTCATAATTATTAAAAAGAAGCACTCAGGACCTTAATTGCTAAAGGTTCTCATATGTAAAAATGTGCTAATTTAACTGCAGACAAAAACACATGTTAAAGTGGATCACTGCGTCTTTGTTGGAACGTTCAAAATATTGGAAGGATGACGGGAAAATAGATTAATTTATCCCCCAAAATGGATCAGAGTATATCTGATACCAAATCCAGCCCTTATAAGGTGGCTTACGTTACCATCTAACACCATACAGACTGATTTCAGATTTGTGATCTCATGTTTATCAGCAAACATTTCTCTTCAACTTAATAGAAAAACATTGTGTGATAGACATAGGACATTTTGTGCTAGGTTGCAGAAAGAACCAGAGATTAGAAAACATTTTATCTGGTAATGTCTCGATTATATTAATTAATTCATCCAGTTCAACACTATCATTCATTGTTACAACAACATGTGATGCTGAAATTACAGGCACATTACAAGCATTTAAGAATAGCAAAAACCCACAAATATTTAGGAGCTTTAAACCATAATCATTATTTTTTTAATGGTACTATTACAGCCTTCTCCTTTTTTAATATTCTTCAACATTTATGAGATTTCAGAAAATAAATTTTATCTTCAAACTTTAACAGCAAGATAGCTCCAACTTGTTGCCAAACCCACAGGTCCAGTAGAACAAACTTGTTTACAATAGTTTTCCTCAAAAGCTGTCATTCAGTCTGTAAGCCTTTTAAATAGTTATAGTCAGTTATAATAACTGCTTATTGTTTTTGCCACTTTTAGGTCTTCATATCATAACTTTCTGAACCAAATAATTGACTACTAACCTGAAAGACACATGAGAGCCAGTAAGATCCTCGCCATCCTGAGCTGCTCAGTGGATTGTTTCACTCTAGATTGTGTATATATTAGGGCACAATTTAAACAAATTTGCTACTTGTTTTTTCTTGTTGCCCAAGGTCACCTTTAAACAAGGACGAGCAAAGATTTGTTTATCATGACCTTAATCAAATGAAATGCTAATTCCTCTGTGGTTCACCCTGTGGAAAAGATATTAGTCATTATGTAATTTTCTTCTTGACTGAAAAGTGTCGACCAATAATCTGATCAGACCTTTTTCAGTGCCTCATTTTATCTTCTCTACTGTTGTTGTCAGCAAAGGATTAGTTATTTGAAGGATGTTTATTCTGCTGTTCTGTGTGTGCAGTAAGACATACTGATTCCATAGACAGGATACCAGATGTATGCCATAATTACGTTAGTATACATTATCTGCCGGAGCTAGACAGGCTTGTATTCTGGTTCAAGTACCAATTTGATTGATAAACCGTTTCCTCTGTCATATTGTCCAGAGTAAACTGATTCCCTGTAGGGTAATGAGCAATTTTTGGAGTTATGTCTTTGTTGGAGATATACGGTTCGTTTTCCCTGACCAGGCAGAGTATGCAGTGATCTCACAGGTCTCATTTTTTGTTACTTGTTCACGACTCTGATTGTATTAATAAACTGCCTATTATTTACATATCAGTTGTCCCAAAGACTACTTTCACATCCCCTTTTTGTCATCGTCATCCACACCACAAGATGCAACACCTTTAACTACAGTAGTTAGCTTTAAAAATAACTGTTCTCTGTCTTTGTCACGTTTAGATCTTTTCAGATCAGAACTTTCTTCCAAAAGAGATCCAGATAATTGACTACTAACCGGAAACACACATGAGGGTGAGTAAGATCATTTTCATCCTTATATGTTCAGTGGATTGTTTCACTCTAGATTGTGTAAACATTGGGAAGTGATTTAAACAAATTTGCTACTTGCTTTTTCTTGTTGCCCAAGGTCACCTTGAAAACAAGGATAAGCAAAGATTTGTTTATAATGACCTTAATCAAATAATCCATTTAACTAAGATTTACATGCTGTTCTGAGAAGTAAAAGCAGCGACTCCTAAAACTAGTACTTTATATACATAATAAGATATAATATATACTTATATTGATATATGAAATATTGTAGTTTTCTATATCACCAAAATACAAAACTCCCATAAATCTTGAATCTCGATATATAATTCCTGAATTATAAAACAGCCTAAATAAAAACTTAAATGTGTATATGAAGCACATGTGTTTATTTAATATACTTACAGTTTATATACAAGTCAACACATTGCATATTTACTGTTAATTTCACATTGCTTGTCTTTAAGTTTACATGTTATTTTCATTACATATTTTATTTTAATGTGTCATGCTCACTCATAGGGTTCTCTGGTATTCACTAATGACTTATTAGACACATTTGTTGCACACTTTACTTTCTTTAACACTTTTTGAATGGAGTGTGTATTTATGGTGCTTGTGATTGGCTGATTTTTTTCATGCTGACTTACGTAGTTCCTTCCGCTGTGGGAGACGCTAAAATCTCAGTTATTAATCTAACAGAACGTGTAACTGTGTCCTATCCTGCTGCTCTTTAGGAAGGTACTGTAAGCTCTCTGTCCCATTTCACAACGTATTTACACGAGTTATTTGTTTTTTTGGCCTGTCACGGCAAATTTGCGGTTGACCTCATTTGGAGACATGATTTATTGCTCTGGTTGAATGATGGAGTCCAGGCGAGGCATTGATGATTTTATAAAAAAGATTTATTATAAAATAAAATAAAAAGGAGTAAAAAAGAAGCTTCCATCCTGAAAGATTGAAAGGGAAAGGCTGGTGGCAGAGCAAAAAGGCAAGACCCGCTCTAACTAACAGTTCACAGCTTAAGCCTTTATACAGATAACAGAAAAGTTCCACCCTGAGGTAAGGAGAAGGAGGGAGTCAGATGCCCAACAGTGGAAACATGTGAGGATGATGAAGGTGTGCATGTTATGAGGAAGATTGGGCGCCAGTCTTATCTATCCTTGATAGTGTGTGCGTTCGTGTATATCTGCATGTGAGTTTGAGTTTTGGCCTTCAGCAGAGACTCTGTGTTGCACTGAGTACAATACGATCTGTACTGTTTAATCTAACATGATTCAGCTGTTCAAAAGTGCAAAGAGTAATGGAGTCATCATGTATTAAAACATGACAAATTGTACACATGAACATACATTTGACGATATGATGATGAATATAAAAATTGCCATAACATTCCCCACTTTTGGTCGCCATCAACGACCAAATCAAGAAACAAAATTATTATATTCCACCTTTGCTGTCTGTCAGGGTTAACCATTAGCATCGTTATTGTCATACATTGGATATATTCTTCTTTTGTGAGGCACAGATATATCAAGAAAAATGTGGAAATAAACCCTAAAAAACTTTATCATTATTATCAATGGCATGAATCATCAAAAATCATCCTCTATTACCATCTAGATAAGCAAAAATCATCATTTGCATCAAGGACATCATTCGTCTTCATTGACTGAGTTCAGTGGTGACTGGGGTCACCAATAGCTAGAAGAATAGTGGAACCATGGTTAGAATCACCGCACTTGATTGGCGGCATCATGAGTGAAGAACCTTGAGTGTTTTCCTCAATCGCAGCAGAAGGGTTTATGACTGTATTCCTGCAGCTAGGTGTGAGGTTGTCCACCCTCCACCTAGCTATAAGCCTTTGGTTTGGCTTATAAACAAAGCAAAGGAAGAACAAAATCCCACGTCGGCGGGGTCCTCAGGGCTTGGTCTAGGCTCTTGTTCTGGAGCGTTTTTTTCAACAGTGTGTGTCTCGTGAAAAAGAAAATCAGCTCCTGTGATCCCACAAGGCAAAGGAACGCTTCTTTGTGCACCGCACCTGAGAGGTCAGCTTAGACGGTGTAGTTGTTATTACGCCGCCTCACTCAGTGGCCTTGTCGGTTCCCCCTTTGTTGTTCGGTCAACCTCCGTCTCAGCATCAGCTGGTGTCGGCAATCATCTGCCAAGAAGGCAGAGACAGGTCAGAGGTCAGAATCTGAGAGCTTTTCAGATCCTAAAAGGTGCTGCTGCACAATCACACAATGGTTAGGTGTGGATTAGTGAGCTTTTAGCCATGCTAGCTCAAAGTTATCTGTAGCCCATTCACACGTGAGTGGGAAAATATGAGGCTGAAAGAAAAGCAGGAAGTATTAATTCGATTCTCCTTTCCTGGAGCAAGGAGAAGCATAGCTGGAGTTGCAGTGATTCTCAAACTGTGGTACGTCTACTACCAGTGGTACGCTGATACCTGGTGAAAAGCAACAATTTGAGAACCACTGTTTACAAGGACATGCAAGTCAGACGGAGAAGTGTGGAGTGTGACTACATGTCTTCTCAAGATGAATACATACAATTGGGAGACATGGAGATGTGAGAAAGCTAAATATAACCAAATAAATAAATAATGTTATTTATTTAAATTGTTTTATTTTTTCTTTGCTATCTCTTATTTGTGAAGGAGAAATCTTATTCTATCCTTTATTTATTCTGAATAATGTTAACACTCCACACCTAATAAAATAACCTAATTATTTTATAGCGCTGAATTTGTCAGTTCATTTATTTCATTATTTTTCCCTCATAATTATTATTTGAGATGTAATTTACTTAATTTTGAAGGTAAATTGGTGGCAAAAGTGTCTCCTATTCTGTGTCTGAACCAAAATTAAGCAAGATTATTGGCCCTTTAATGTTAGACAGAATTAAAGTTAAGTTGAGTCGAACAATCATATTGTCTTTTGCTCTCTGCATTTATCCCATTCGTAGGAGTGACGAGCCCTAGCACGGTTTGGAGAGCTTCCTTAAATGCTTGGAAGTTACTTAACTTTAAAATATCTCTTATATCAATCAAGTATCAAGAATTTCAGGAGGACCCTTTTTAAATCTCAGGCGACCCAGATTGGGCCACCAACCCAATGTTGAGAACGCTTAATTTTACTCTTAAAAGTGTCTAAACCCAGTGAAGGTGTTTTATGGTCTTGCACGCTAAGTGCTGGTGGTACAAGAAGAAAATGGTTGGAGGGTTTTGAGGTATATTATTTTCCTATGATAAAATATAAATCAAAAATCAGAGGGACGTTGGCCCTCTCCCTTCCCTTTTTTACATAAGAATACATTTGGATTCTTAAAACCATATGATAAATATCATTGGAAAATCACTTATCTGATCATTTTGGATGTGTCTTTGTTTTCCTCTCTCTTGTGTCCGCCTGCCTTTGTGCCCTCCAGCCTCCTCAACCTCCTCCTCCTCAGCCATAAAGGTCAAAGCCAGGGTCAACTGTATGCTCCCTTTGGAAATCTGTCCCCACTTTCGCAGTTGGATTGGAAGTCTCTGTAGTCTCTGGAATAGATATTATGTTAGAACATCCACAATATGTCATATTGTCACGTGTCTATTTCAATCTATTTCCCCTTTGCTTCCCAGTTATAGTTATGGACAATACTTCCCTTTAATTCTCATCCTTCATCATAAGAAGCAGTGACCAGTCATGACGGCTGGAGGAGGCAGGATCGGAGTCGAAAAGGCGGTGGCATTTTCTCTTAGGAAACACTCAGAAACAGAAAGAGAGGAAAACATTAAGACTTAAATGAATAATTTAAAATATCTCTTTTCTTTAGTTGGATTTGATTCGTCTCCTTCGAACATACAGCCAGCGACCTGTATATTGGAAAAAACAACACAATAACAACAACTAAGACGAAGACATAGACAAGTGCACACAACAACGCGTATACACATACAACAACAAAAACATGGACACTGAACATGAACAGTAAGGTCAGTCAAGGTCAAAGCCAGTCATTCCACTGAAAGTGGTATTATATATTAAAAATGTCGTTTGGTGTTATTTTAAACACCCAGAAAAATAACCTTTAAAACCTGGTAAACTTTTTAGAAGGCCTAAAACCATAATTCTATTAACGAGCAGCAGTGAGATCTGAACACCCCACTACATAATTGGCAAAAACAGGGAGAAGATCTAATCAAAACCCAGGAGGAAAGGAAGGTGAAACAGAGGAACATGTGTAGTCAAACAGCCATTCATCGGTCAATCACTCAATGACACGTCCACGGCACATTCGCACTCACAACGCGGTTCTCTCAGGCATACGTAACGTGTCATCATTCAGTCATTCATGCACTGCACACGTTCATGCCTCAATTTTCACGTCCATGCATTCACAAGGTTTTGCTGCATAGTGTCTAAGTAGAATATAGGCCTCATCTAAACCACCAGCGGCGATAGCCAGTCCACCTCCTCTCTCGGTTATTGCCCCCCTCATGCTTGGCAACCTTTTAGCGTTAATTAATTGCTTTTTAAGATTAAGATTAAGATTAAGATTAAAGATTAAGATTAAATCGGGCTTTCGGGCTACATTATTGGAATTATTGGAATTTGTCTTCTGCACTTAACCCATCCCTGAGGAGCAGTCGGCAGCCATTTTTGCGGCGCCTGGGGAGCAGTTCGGGGTTAAGGGACTTGCTCAACATCCCACAGTGATGGCCCAGGTGAGGCTTGAACCGGCAACCCTCCGATTACAAGCCCAGCGTCCTCAACCACTAGGCCACCACTCCCCTCCCCTGGTATCATCTGATTAATAAGAGGTACGCTCCTTTTTACTTCCGCCTTGGCGGAGTCTACACTTAGATTATTGCCCATTGCAGTACTGTGCAGCATGTGTGACACTGAGAAGATGCAGAGCTCTCCAAACATTTCAAACATATCTCCACTCTTCCTTTTCACATTACACTATGTGAGCTGTAATCTCAGTTATTGACACTAGAGGGAGCTGCAGTCCCACCATGACTGACTTCATTTCCTGTAAAATACATGAAACAAAATGGGCACAGACAAAACCAAACAGACATCATTTTGATCATCAATTTATTCAATACTATAAAATATGTTAAAAAAAGAAAAAGCTGTTAAACCGTACCATTCATTCTGTAAACACTGTAAACCTGAAAACCACTAAAATGTTTCCCAGCTGTTTTTGTCTTTCCTTTTATTCTTAGTTAATGTCTGTTATCATATCATGCATTTTGTATCAATAATTTCACATGACATGTGGCGCACTTTATTGTAAATGTTAATTTAAAAAAAAAAACTTTTCAAATTCCTCTCTGAACCTCCGTGGAGGTTTTATCTTCCAGGCGCTTCTTCCTTTTGATGTTTCTCAATTAAATCCACCATCATCTGGTTTCTTAATTCTTCTTGGACTTTAGTCTTCTCTCTGTATGTCAAAGCAAAGCACATCTGTAATGATTCTGTCACGTTTGTCTAAAATTACCAAAATGACATGATACTGGTTCTCAGAAGCAATTCCTCAGCTTTCAGAAACTGGTGGAATTTCTGCGATAGAGTAAATATTAGCAGAGTTACAGTCATTTAAATCAACGTGTTCCCCAAAATGAGTTCAGAATCCCTGGGATATCTTATTTATTTATTTATTTATTCAGTTTATTTCCGACATGGTTACATTCACTTTTTTTTTTTTCTTGTACATGCCGAAAAAGGAAACGAGAGAAGCAGTTTGCTTATCTGGGTCCCGTCCCCTGTTTTACCATCGCAAATTTACATGGGTTTACATGTCTCTCTGGTCAAACATTCTTGAGTTGTTCTGAACAGTCCTTTTTTGTGTATTCTCATCTGTAGTCAGTGTTGTCTTGTTTTTATTCCTCCTCCTCTCTATCGTTGTTCGTGTTGACCTTGTTCCCTGCCAGACGTTGTTAGCATTCCTCCAGTTCAAGAATAGTTCCTCTTTCGAAGGTGTTTGGAAGTTTTTTTCCCTTTTCATTCAAATGTCACCACTCGGGAATGTCTCTTTTGGACACACAAGTTTGCAGCTTGTTTTGTCTCTACATGAAGGTTAATCCAGCTGTTGTTAGTTCTATTGGCAGTGTTGTATTTTCCACTGTTAGATTTAACTTGTATAAACACATTATTATATCTTAGTTCATAAGCAAGGTAGTAATTTCATTGTACAGGAAAACGTGTTTCTAACTGCACATATGACAATAAACACTTTGAATTTAAATTTAATGTAATCCTTAATCACCCCACCACCTAGCAATTGAAATGAATAAATGACAGACCTTTTTTACTCTTGGTTTCCACATTTAATTCAGTCTCCGTAAAATAATCACAGTCTGAGTTTTGTTTCCAGTGTTTATATAGATCAGGGTCCATATCCATGATTACCATCAGTAATGTTGTTGTTTAGGTGGATCTTTCGTATTTTCCCAAGTCTTCCATCGTTTTGATGAGGATTGGTTTTCCGTTCTCTTCTTCCATGATATAAATCCTGCAGTTTCTTGTCCACGTCCTCACAATTTTTCCTCCTTTTTTTATTTGGCGTGCCTTCCATGCAATGCTTGCATTTTGTTTGGTCAGGTTTTCATTGATGTACACCTTCGTTCCCTTGAGTTTATTTCCTTGCTTCAGTAGTTCTCCTTTGAATTTCATATTCGTGAAGGTTATTTTTACAGCTCTGCTATCATTTTTTTTTGGCAGGAGATGGCAGGAGTTGATGTTGTCAGGGTTCAGGACAATGTCCTTCGACTCCAGGTAGTCAATGACCTGTTGTTCAATCGATTTTGTTTCTTCGTCACTCGCGTAACTCCTGGGTTTATCTTTAGGCCTGTGATGATGACATCTTTCTCTCTTTCATTTTGTTTCAGCTGTTCAACCCTGGCGTTCAACAATTTTATCTCTTAAGCATTTCTTTCATTCTTTTCTTTCAGTTCCTTTGCTTCGCTTTGTAGGTTTTCCAGTGAGTTTTCCAGCGTCTTTTCCAACGACTTTATCTCGGCAGATAGGTTTCGTAGACCCTCGCGTATCATCTCCTTGACCTCTTCCAAACCCGAATTGGGTTCTGAAGGGCCTCCCTGCGGTTTTTTCACCATTTTCCTTCAGTCTTGGGCCCAATTTTTCAGGCTGTTCAGCTGTAGCCAGCTGTAGCCAAGGTCGTGTTATCGGAGCGAATGAAAACACGTCTGCTCTCTCCAAAGACCAGAGACTTCTTTTCTTACAGCAGACCAGACAATACTTTGCTGCCACCTGCTGTTCAGTCTTCAACTGATTCCATGTTTAAATTGAGTTTAATAATCCAACAGCTTGAAGATATTCAACTATCTATTCAATTTAATTTTACTCCAGCTGTCCAGATTGAGGAGATCCTTCATAGTGAAGCTTGTCTGACCATCAGATCCCAATAATAATAATAGCTTGGAAAGCAAAATAAGCTATTCCTTTACTATCATTTACCCAACAGTTTTAACAAATATCAATTATTAAAGTCTTAATTATTTCAGAATATTCAGGAAGTTCATAAGCAATTGAATTATCAACATTGTCATAAATTATATTTTAGCGGTAGAATCAGCCCCCTCTGGCCCTCTACCTCTACATGAGCTGGTACCCATAAGGGCATAGCACCACATTTTGGGCACTCAGTACAAACCATCTTGTTGTGCCCCTTCTGTAAGTTATGTACACTTATTTTCTCGCCAGGAAACTATACTAGTATTCTTGCATAATTATATAAAATCATTTCTATTTCTTCACAATAACCTAATGACTTCATATCCATGGCTTGTATTTTATAAAGCTGTTCTACTATATTTTAGTCGATAATGGAATATTGTGTTTGTGACAAAATATGTCATTGTTTGGGGGGCGGGGAAAGGGGTATAACTCCTAATAAGTTTATTTTCAATTAAGATTTGACATTTAAAATGATTGTACCAGCATTTAAATGTGCAAGAGTGCACATAGTTAATTCCAATAGAATCAATATATTGCCTAAAAAAGATGTGTGTTTTAAAGGGATCATCCACTGTTTTTACAAATGTTGCCTAAAACCTTTGAAATGTCGCTATTAGAAGATCTATACCTAACAAAACGCATTATTTTGCACCATGTTTGTTTTATTAACTTTTAAAACTGGGACTACTTTACCCTGTGTCCTTTTAGTCCAGTGAGTTCTATTGGTATAGATTGGATTTTTATCATTTTTTATGTGGAATGAGTATACAGTTAGTTGAAAAGAATGGCATATTGACTGATGCCATAACTTGGTGGAATAGTTGATTGCCAATGTAAAGATGAAAGTGTTGAAAAAAAAATTGAGCAAAAGCCAATTTATTTTTTATTTTTGTTGTAATAAATTAATGCAAAATCATATAGAAATGTGGTTTAATAGTTTTTTTTTCAGTGGTTGTTGTCAGCACATGTGTTTTGTGTATCTAACTTTTTGTGTGAGGTTCTTCTTCCCCTGCAGCATCCATTACACTTACATGCAAATGGCCAATTAATCAAAGTAGGCAATGACGTAATTTCCCCTGTGCTGAAGGCCTCAAAACCTGCCACTAACACCTACATTGAACAACACTAACCATAAACACATGCACTTGATAAGCACCCCTGCAGTAAGAAATGTTGAATGCTAAATTTTTTTTGTACAAATGTATGTGTCTTTTATCAGATTGTACCCTAACCACCGCTGCAGCCAAAGTCTCACTCTGAACTGAATTCAAAACTTGAGAGCCCTGGAGATGGAATATTGTGTCTTTCCTTGAGTTTTAACCTGCTTTGGCTGAAGGCTCTTTGTGTTTGTAAAGTTATTACACTGGCTCCCAGTCAGCCTCAGAATAGACTTTAAAGTTCTGCTGCTGGTGTATAAATCTGTGAATGGGTTTGGTCCAGAATACATCAGTGACATGTTAGTCAGGTATGAACCCAGCAGGTCTCTCAGATCTATGGACACAGGTCAGATAGTGGAGCCCAAAGCTCACAGTAAACATGGTGATGCTGCTTTTAGTTGTTATGCTGCAAAGAAGTGGAACAAACTGCCAGCAGAGATGAAGTCGGCATTTTTAAATCATACTGCGTATGATTGAGAGAGAGATTTTTGGTCATGTTGTTGATGTCATGTGTTTGTTGATGATTTTACTGATGATTTTAATTGATTTTACTGGTGATTTTAAGTGATTTTACTGGTGATTTTAAGTGATTTTACTGGTGATTTTAATTGATTTTACTGGTGATTTTAATTCTTCGTATTGATTTTAAACAATTGAATGTTTTATCATGTAAAGCACATTGAGTTGCCTTGTGTATGAAATGCGCTATACAAATAAATTTGCCTTGAGAGGCACAGATGCCAGTAACTTAGTTACTTAGTAATGCATTAATCTAATCTCCATAACTAATGGACAGCGGAGCATGGAAGATGCTCTGGAGTCATTGACATTACACATCCAGTGGAAATCTGGTGTTAATCTTTGTGGTTCGTTCAGGACAGACATTATTGGACAACAAACATAGTGATGGTCATGTGAGTTATTTTATTTACACATTATTAGACACATTTTCAGGCATTTTATTTCTTACATTCAGGATAGTTTATACGAGTAAAACAGTCATTGAGAGCAGTGCTAAGGGTGTTACACCTTTTTCTAAGCTGTTGCAAGACAAACAGAAAGAAAGGAGAAAGGTACAGCACAAGTAAGAGCTGGACATTGTAAAGCCTATTTTAATTATTATTATTTATTAATCAGTTCTTCCTACAGACACACAAACTGGTGTGACATAATAAAGTTTAAATGACAAAATATGACAGACGAATGTGTCGGGGCCAAAATTATTAGTTATGCTTCTAGTCAAATGTGTACAATTTGTCATGTTTTAATACATGATGACTCCATCACTCTTTGCACTTTTGAACAGCTGAATCATCTTAGATTAAATAGCACAGGGCGTACTCAGTACACAGCCAAGGCCAGAGATAAGAGAGGCGCCACATCTTCCTCATAACATATACGTCTTCATCATCCTCAAATCTTTCCACTATTGGGCACTGACTCCCTTCTCCTTCCCTTAGGGCGGAACTTTACCTGTATCTGTATAAAAGGCTTAAGCTGTGCCATTTGTTTTTTTTTTTCTTCTTCTTCTTCTTGCTCCACTCTGTCATCGAATGTCCGGCCGGACGAACATAATTTTGTACTCTCTTTTTTACTTAGTCTTAGTCTTAATAAATCTTTTCTATAAAAATCATCAATGCTTCTCCTGGACTCCATCATTCAACCAGAGCAATAAATCACTGTCTCCAAATGAAGGTCAACCGTAAATTTGCCGTGACAATTGTATTCTGCACTGAAATAAAAGTTGTTAGTTTGAACTTAAAGCTGCTGGCGACGATTTCTAGCATTTTAAAAACTGAACCTGTATTTCATTCAAAAGTTGTTCTCGTCCTCTACTGATGCCAGTGTGACCCCAAACACACTAACAAAGCAATTCCCCTTACATTTCTGTTTTTTTTCACGGATTGAAAGTTATGCCAAAATCTTGAGGAGTGACGTCATATCACACCATAAACAAACCGGAACAAAAATAACATCAAGCGAATCACAGTTTGGCTAAAAAACACAAGATATCACAGTAAAAATTAAGTCAAAACGCTTCTTAAATATAAGAAATGTAACTTTAAACTTCAGTCTAACTTTGTATCGTAGAATATTATTGAAGATGCAGCAAAGTTGCTCTGTGTCAAGTTTAGGCTATCCTTGATGGAATCTGTCATTAAATCTTTCCACTTTGTTTCAATGAAGTCACAAGCATTATCTTTGGAAATGCAGAAAATCTAAATAGCACAATTGAAATGGAAACACCTGACTTTCGAAAAAACACTCAGAAATCGCTCAAAGGTTTTGACGCTTTCATGAGGAGGAATTTCAAACATTTAAATATTAAAATGTGTCACAAAAGTGCCACTTTTTCTGCAATTACATGTGACGTACTCGGTCACATGACCACTGCTCTCTGAGAAAACGTGATGGACAGCAAAGGAGACCGGGACAGTTTTTAGCATTATACTTTAAAATGATTCCTGCAACATTAGACGTGAAACAACAAAGTAATACAGAGTGTTATAAAGAGGTTTGGAGAATCTGACTTTCTGCAGCGAAGTCTCGCGGGATGAGATTTCACGGGAGCTACGAGGCTCCAGCCCAAAACAACGTTGAATGGAAACGCGTTCAAAGCGTAATTATACTTTGTCAACATTTAGAAATATTGCTTTTATTTTGCGAAAATCTGTAATGGAAACAGTTATATTTACATACTTTATGTCTTTATCTGTGTTAAAAGAGGTGATAAGGAGAGCCAGCAGCAGCTTTAAGGATAATCTTTGTGGTTTCTTTTTCCACAGTGTTAGATAACAAAGTAAAATACATCAAAGTCTATCTGTGATCAACTACTTATAAAGAACAAATATTGCAAAATAAAGTACTAGAACATCTACTTATAGTATCAGTACTTAGTTTCCCTACAGCCTTGAGGCAGTTGAGTAGAAAGTGCAGTATTTGTTGTTAAAGTTTCAACCTAAAGTATGACTACAGCACTTAAACATCATCTCCATTACAGTCTTCAGGACCATTACTGTCCACAACTGTATAAAGCTTTTTGAAGACCTTCCCATCTTGTGGGTTTCTCCACTTCAGGGTGACTTTTCTCTCTTCTTTCGACTTCAGTCTTTCTTCAAGCTGGAAAACAGTTTTTCTGAGATTGTTACACAATTCAAAATCATTTCACAAACAACTTTAGGGTTCAAATGTTTTCCTTTAGAGTTGAGTTAAGAACATTAGTTTGTTGCTCATCTCCTGAGGTCTGTCAGCCTTTTTCTGCCTCCTTCAGTCATTCAGAATGATTTCTGCTCTGTATTTTCTAACAACTTTAGACACAAAATCACTGAATGACTCTGGATGAACATGATTTAAACTTCTAGGTTTTTATGGAAAGATTTACGAGCTACTACTCAGACTCTAAAAGAACTTTATAATGATATTTGTCTAATCTTGCACTACCCCAAAACCAATCCCCCTAAAACACAACAATGACAATGCATGTACAAAATGTGAGGAGAGTTTTCCAGTTGTGAGTTACATAAAAATGTTATCAAGAGCCAAAAGATCAGATCATAAAACACTGAGACTATAACACAGCTGAAAACCCCACACTTTTAAAGTGCCTTGAACTTGACACCTCTTCTGTTATTTCATTGGCTGGCCTAATACCTTTTTCTGCAGACTCATCTTCTTACTCAGCACTTCTAATGGTCTGTTCAGCCCCTGCATTGGGTGATTTCTGAATCTTACACACGATCACAGAGAGGTAGCAAAGTTGAAACGCTGAAGGTGGCTTTTTTAAACAATGGCCACGGTTACATGATGCTTTTTTAAAATCTGAATCATTTATTCAGAATTAAATAATACAGAATTAAAGTGTTCTGCTTCGTGTTTACATGGAAGTAGTAATTCCGAATTGAGGTTTACATGGAAAACATGTTTAATCGCCTTTATTCAATTCTGCTTCAGGCCTGTGTTTTGGGAAGGTTTCTGATTGGACAGGGGGCGAACATAACGTATTCACGTCTACCGGAAAAAAATTAAAACAAACCCTTTCTTTTCAGCTACAACAGAGAAAGACCACTTAATAGCTACTATTTTCACTTTTATTTTGACTGTTTTGAAGCAACAGCTTGACAATAACACACTGTTTTACTTTCGTCAGCTGAGCAGGAGAAGTGAGAACAATCTCTTTCTAAAATTGATAGTAAAATATTAACTAATTGTCCTATGGGGCATTTTGAATGACTTTAAATGTAAAAGACACATATAAATCTTACTAATTGTCAGAAATAATTTGGAGTTATTTACAGATTCTGAAAGTGTGGTTTCTAAGCTTTCCATTGATGTCACACACATAGAAATCTATTAATATTTGAAGAAGTTATGGCTGTTTGAATGTTCTTCTTCAAAGATGAAACATTTTTGTCACCTCTCGGAGCAGCCAGCTGAAGGGCTAAGGGGTTACTTTGCAGTACCCCACCCCCAGCAACATTTGTCAATAGCTGTTTTCAATGAATACCTTTGCCTTCAGTTTAGTTTTAAATTGAAACACGGCGTTGATTCAGAATCATAGTTTGATTACCTGTACGTAAACATTACCTGTGAAAAGTGATTCCACAGAATGTGGTTTGTATGTTGGGTTCATTTAAACATCCACAAGATTGTAAGTCAAATTTGTAATAAGATAATAAAACCAGCATTTTCAAAAATATTTAAGCATCCTGTGTACTAGCTATTGTACATGTGTGATATTTTTAATAAAAAGTTTGGAAGATTCAGTGAATAATTCTCCACCTCTTACCAATACCCCTGTAGATGTACATGCACCAAGATGGCAGCACTTTCAGCATGTCCCTCCACAGCCAATGAGGCGTCTATTCATGGCTCCAGAGCCACATATTGCCAACCCTGAACTAGGGTCACCTTGTAGTTTGCCTTTATAGCAGGTGTATACATTTCAGATTGGTGTCATTAAGCTATAATGGTCACCTTTGCCAGCCCTCACATGAAGACATGATTTGTCTGATTCAAGCCTTGTGTTATTATAAAAAACCTTAAAATTGACCTTTGAAAGTTTGGGATTCACCTTTTTGAGGAGGTCCTTTTTCACTGCTGGGTCATTGAGGTCCAAGGCAGAATTCCCAGAAGTTATCTTAAGCTG
Source organism: Gouania willdenowi (assembly GCF_900634775.1). Lineage (NCBI taxonomy): Eukaryota > Metazoa > Chordata > Actinopteri > Blenniiformes > Gobiesocidae > Gouania > Gouania willdenowi. The sequence goes on along the minus strand of NC_041061.1, from coordinate 23,044,671 downwards.
CAGTCTATATGCTGCTCATCAGAAAAAAGAAAAAGCTTAAATTAGTGTTTGTAGTAATGCCAATAATTGTAATGCTGTATTTTAACAACATTTATTTTGAAAATACAAACAAAAAGGAATATATTGGCCTGCATCTAAAATGTCTATCATGATATATAGTTTTTATTGGATTTATTGAGTTTTTTAAATCTTTTTATTGTTATTATTATTTGTATTCAGTTGTAGAGCATTCTAAATTTAAAGGTTGACATCTCCATAATCCATTGGTTAATATTGAATGGGCCAGTTTTTTCTCATACCTTTTGCTGATTAATGTTTTCTGTTAGAGTAATATCACATGATCAAGTCTTTTCTAATAATCCTCACTACAAAATAAGTGAATTTCGTTCCATGTGATGAAATTACAGTTACATTTTTATAAACTAACAAAAATATTGATACATTTTGATGTAGTTTTTGTTCACATGTATTTATTTTAGTTAGCCATAGTCTAGCTTTTGACATTTGGGCGACCGGGGCTCAGGTAGTAGAGGGGTCGGCTTCTGATTGAGAGGTTGAAGGTTCGATTCCAGTCTCACAAAGTGTCCTTGGGCAAGAACTGAACCCTAAGTTGCTCCCAGTGGTCGACTAGTGCCTTGCATGGCAGCTCAGTCCTATTGGTGTGTAAATGGGTGAATTCCCTGATAATGTGAAGCGCTTTGAGACTACTCCAGAGTGGTAATAAAGCGCTATATTAATCAAGTCCATTTACCATTGTCATTTTAAAAAATGTAGTCGACAAAAACTATGATAAAAACTTTAGTTGTATCGTACAAGAAGTAAAAAAGTTCTATCGGTTGTACACCTATCTTCTGTGTTTGTTTTGCAATTATTTATATCTAGTTTTATAAGTGGCACAATCTGTTTTCTGCATTGTGTCGAGAAGGTTTTAGGTTCAAACCCTGTTGGGTTCTATTTTCGATGAGTTTCCATTTTGTCAGTGGTTTTATTTCGTTTTCAAGTATTTTTTTGGTATTTAGTTGGTTGTCTGTGTGTGTGGTTCATGTCTGTGTGTTTCCACACACCCTGTTTTGTTAAGTAGAGTGTGTTTGTGTTTAGTCCCTTGTGTTTCCACCCAGGTGGGCCATGTCTACTGATTATCTTCCCTCACCATTTAAAGAAGTGTTTGCACTAGGCATGTTTACTGCATTGTGATTGGATTGTCATCAATGTCAATTAGTCAGTTATTTAGGTAGCTTTGGTTTCTACTTTTCCTTATGTTTGCTTTGTAATTTGAATAGTTTTGGTTTTTATTAATAAAAGGACTTCTGTTTAGACACCACTTCCTCTTTTATATCCACGTCTAGATTGTCCAACATTTTCCCAGTAATAGTTCCTCCTTTTCACTAATAGTGTTTTGGAATAGGGTAAAAAAATGTTAGGCAGTATTTGCCTAATTTATAAAACACTTTCTCAGTTTCACTTAAAGATTATTATTATCCCACTAACCATGAAGTATACTGTAGCAGACAAATGGCAGTTTTTCTTCACAGGATAAAAACTTCCATCTTCCCCCCTTGGTTGATGAGGTCACAGCACAGATAACTTTCATAGAGTTGAGCTTATTACGAACACTGTCCCAGTTGCTGAAGGTGAAGTTGCTTCCATCAGACCAGAAAAAGTTTGGAGCTCTGTGTAGCCCAATCCATACCAATGAGCCCTCTGTCTCATTGTTAATCTTTTCCACCACTTTGTTTTTTGTCTCAGTCACCAGGTCCACATAATTTTCTCGACAGTATTTCTGTGCGACTGGCCAAGTTTCATAAGAATTCACAAAAAAAACCTCGGGATCCAGCTGTGACCCTGTTGAGACAATCATTTGGGTTTTAGAGAGGAGTATTCTTACACTATGGTTATATTTTATAGAAATGAAGATTTGATTTTTCATTTTCTCACCATTGTAACAAACAAAATGTCTCTTATATGAACAACGCTCATCAAACCATATATTTCTTACTAAAACACAAAACTCAGCAGCTGAATGAAAGTTAGGTTGACCATGTCTCCAGTTACTATAGTTAGCACCGACTCCTGAGAATCCATCTGACCATCTCCAGTCGATTGTGCTGTACAGACCCATCCAGACCTCTGAGCTCTGACCATTTGATGTAATGGTGTCTAGAAGCTGGTCGTTCTGCTCTTTGTTTCCAATTGTGGCCAGGTCTGCATAAGTCTGCCTGCAGTAGGTCTGAGCTTCAGTCCAAGTCTTTTGATCAGCAACATAGTGGTACTGTAGGCATGTGGAGTAAGACCACCCTGTGGAGAAATAGACACTTTAATGAATGTGGAAGCACAATGTACATGCAGGGGTTTGAAGAAGTCTGACTTAATGTATGACAACAAAGGACCAAAGTTACTTTAAAGAGTAACTAAACTCCAAAACCAAGTGTCCATGTATAAGTTAGTGTTGTTGATTGATTCTTGTCAATTGGAAGTCCAAAAATCACCAAACACACCACATCACTTGACCACTAAAACACAAATACAAGATTCAGTCAGAAGTATGTTAATCATGCATCTAAACCTTTAAAGATCCAGGATTTTGCTATTTTTCACCCATCTCCATTTGTTCTAAACACCCAAACAACATAGAATTTGAGGTTTATTTTCCCAAACTTAGCTATTTTCTGGAATTTTAGCCATCTGAAAAGTCACTTTCAGAGCGCTCCCAAAAACAGGCTGCCTATGCATGAGTAGGCGTAAACACACGCACACTACTTCAGCATGTGTTTATCACAGTAGCAGCAGCAGTAAATCATTAACAGTCTTCCTTCTCCTCCTCACCTCACAGGAATTGTTCATTAAATACGATAGTCTATTATTTTGTCCGACCGCTGCGTCGCATTGGGTCACAAACACGTCAGATCAAGGGCAGAGCTATGGGGGGGCTGGGAGGGCGGCACGCCCCCGGCCCGGGCCCCGGAGGGGCCCAAATTAGGAGGTAGCACATAAAGGAGCCGGGCCCCTTCCACGGCTCAGGGGAGCTGAGAAGGCGGGCCCTCCATGACTTGTGCCCAGAGGCACCCAGAGTATGAGCTGTGTGTTTAACATCATCCATCATGCAGATTTATACAGGTGTTATATAGACCTGCTTTGTGTGACGTATGCATACTAAATTAGATGCATGCGCGCGCAGGCTCAGTGCATAACAACCAGAGGACTGCTGAGGCGATGGTGCACAGGAGCGGATAGTGCTATCTCAGTCTAGATCCAGTAAAAAGTTACCATAAAAATCTGTAAATGGACTGAAATGCAGATGTGGGACAGTGAGGAGGAGACTTAATGTAGAGATGGAAACTCGTTCATTGAAACTGATCAGAATACGCAGAAATACATGGAAATATTTGTTCACGGGAGTACAGCAGCCATGCTACCTGCCCGTTCAAGACAGTTATAAACATCTAGAGACATAATGCCTTTAGTTTTTCTTTCGTTCATACAATGGGTTTTTCTATCAGATTTGTATAAATATCTGGCAATTGAACATCGGGCCAGGAGCGCACATCTGATGACCACAAGTTTTCAGGAATGCTGCATGGGTCCCACAATCGTTCACCTGTACTTAAAGTGAGTTTCCTTAAAAAGGTGGCCGCATCCTCAGCTTCCTACATACTACACACTATGTATGAGCCTTAACAGCGGTTCATTCATTGCCATTTTTCAAGCGTCATATATGTAACAACATGGTTTCTGCACAGTGTATGCGCGCGCACGTCAGTCACGTGTCCCGCTCATTCTTCAAGTTAAAACATATTAAAAAGCATTTGAGGAGCACAGTGGGACAGGAGAGACTGAGTGGACTTGCCATGATGTCCATACAGGATGAGAGAGTAAAGAAAATGGACATACAGAGCATCGTGCATGAGTTAATGGAGTGCAAGGCTCATCGTATGCCCTTCAAATAGAGGTGAGTACTAACCTGCGCACGCATGTCTGTCATTTTGAAAAAAAAGGTATTAATCTTTCCTTTAATTTTTAGGGTTAGGGTTCGGGTTAGGCTTAGAATTAGGGTTTATCTTGTGAGAAATATTAAGATAGCAAAATACTGACCCAGCTTCTTCCCAGTTGGTGTGTACGTCTTTGGGGCAGTGGTCAGTAGGAAAATAAGGAAAGTAACAGATTGCATACCTGGGGTGATGGGATCTTGTTTAGTGATTATGGGATAATTATGAATTGGTGCCTTGTTCTCTCTCTGGTAGTTCTGTACTTGTTTTATTTGTATTAAAATAATTATGTACAATATATATTCAAACCTTAATTGTAACAAAGGAGGGATTGAAATGGTTAATTCCAGAACTATTATCTCTCCCAGGCCTGATCATCTCTTAGTCAGAGTTCCCTAAACAGTCCATATTGACTATGCATCCTCATCTAAAACCACCATAACACCACTTCATAATTATTAAAAAAGAAGCACTCAGGACCTTAATTGCTAAAGGTTCTCATATATAAAAATGTGCTAATTTAACTGCAGACAAAAACACATGTTAAAGTGGATCACTGCGTCTTTGTTGGAACGTTCAAAATATTGGAAAGATGACGGGCAAATAGATTAATTTATCCCCCAAAATGGATCGGAGTATATCTGATACCAAATCCAGCCCTTATAAGGTGGCTTACGTTACCATCTAACACCATACAGACTGATTTCAGATTTGTGATCTCATGTTTATCAGCAAACATTTCTCTTCAACTTAATAGAAAAACATTGTGTGATAGACATAGGACATTTTGTGCAAGGTTGCAGAAAGAATCAGAGATTAGAAAACATTTTATCTGGTAATGTCTCGATTATATTAATTAATTCATGCAGTTAAACACTATCATTCATTGTTAAAACAACATGTGATGCTGAAATTACAGGCACATTACAAGCATTTAAGAATAGCAAATACCTACAAATAATTAGGAGCTTTAAACCATAATCATTATTTTTTAATGGTACTATTACAGCCTGCTCCTTTTTTTATATTCTTCAACATTTATGAGATTTCAGAAAATAAATTTTATCTTCAAACTTTAACTGCAAGATAGCTCCAACTTGTTGCCAAACCCACAGGTCCAGTAGAACAAACTTGTTTACAATAGTCTTCCTCAAAAGCTGTCATTCAGTCTGTAAGCCTTTTAAATAGTTATAGTCAGTTATAATAACTGCTTATTGTTTTTGCCAATTTTAGGTCTTCATATTATAACTTTCTGAACCAAATAATTGACTACTAACCTGAAAGACACATGAGAGCCAGTAAGATCCTCGCCATCCTGATCTGCTCAGTGGATTGTTTCACTCTAGATTGTGTATATATTAGGGCACAATTTAAACAAATTCACTACTTGTTTTTTCTTGTTGCCCAAGGTCACCTTTAAACAAGGACGAGCAAAGATTTGTTTATCATGACCTCAATCAAATAAAATGCTAATTCCTCTGTGGTTCACCCTGTGGAAAAGATATTAGTCATTATGTAATTTTCTTCTTGACTGAAAAGTGTCGACCAATAATCTGATCAGACCTTTTTCAGTGCCTCATTTTATCCTCTCTACTGTTGTTGTCAGCAAAGGATTAGTTAGCAATAGCAATAGAAACAGAGAAACAATTGTGTGAGTAAGACAAATACCTGTCGTCAATCTCTTAAAACATACATATTCTTTTTTTTTTCCCTTCACAATGCAGTGCAATCTTTTTACAGCAGCTTTTTATGTTTTATTATTGCAATAAAACTTACATTTATTTTATTGCTTAAAATTGTGCTAATAACCAACTCCCCCTAAGGAAGGAACCCAAAGCACACACACACACATCACCACCACCATCCGGAATTATGTATTCATATAGTGCGGTGTGATTCTGGAATAATTTTGTGTATTTGTTTTTATCTTTTTTAGTCTAATTTTGTGTATTTATATTGTCATTTTGTGTATTTTTTGTATAAATATTTAGTTTTGTGTATTTCGAGTCATTTTCATATTTTTGTTGTTGTTTGGTATATTTTTCTGTACTGTATGTTTTTTGGAGTCATTTTGTGTGTTTTTGCATTTCTGTTGTTGTTTTGTGTACTTTTTGTATAAATATTGTTTAGTTTTTTGTTGTATTTTACTTATTTGGTATATTTTTATTATAAATACCTTGAGGGCGACTTTTGAGCTGTGTGTGTGTGTGTGTGTGTGTGTGTGTGTGTGTGTGTGTGTGTGTGTGTGTGTGTGTGTGTGTGTGTGTGTGTGTGTGTGTGTGTGTGTGTGTGTGTGTGTGTGTGTGTGTGTGTGTGTGTGTGTGTGTGTGTGTGTGTGTGTGTGTGTGTGTGTGTGTGTGTGTGTACTTGCTCTTTTGTCGTGTGGGACTCTCCCAATCTCCTCCGTGGGTTCTCTCTCACAAACACGCACGCGCATCAACCGCGCTCATTCAACATAATCCATCACAGGTTGTTGAATACCACGAAAAAATAAACATCAAAGTCGCAACTCTCTCTCTAAACGGCTCTGTGTGTGTTCTGCATGTGCATTCCGGCACTCTCTCACACACACGCACGTGCATTAGTCGTGTGTGTGTGTGTACTGTTGTAATTTTTGCTATATATTTCAAGTTGACTTTAATTGAATTGTTTGTTAGACCAATCCCGTGAACTGCCACCTTAACGTGGTAGGGTTGTTTAAGTGCCCGAA